>NC_058083.1:8747788-9047788 GCF_014858855.1 Bufo gargarizans
CTTACAAAGTCTCATATTCCACTAACTTGTGACAAAAAATAAAAACTTCCATGAACTCACTATGCCCATCATGAAATACCTTGGGGTGTCTTCTTTCCAAAATGGGGTCACTTGTGGGGTAGTTATACTGCCCTGGCATTTTAGGGGCCCAAATGCGTGCAAAGTAGTTTGAAATCAAAATCTGTAAAAAATGTCCTGTGAAATCCGAAAGGTGCTCTTTGGAATGTGGGCCCCT
The DNA here is from genome assembly GCF_014858855.1 of Bufo gargarizans. NCBI lineage: Eukaryota > Metazoa > Chordata > Amphibia > Anura > Bufonidae > Bufo > Bufo gargarizans. The sequence continues at coordinate 8,748,024 of NC_058083.1, forward strand.
TTGCCCACCTAGGCTGCAAAAAAGTGTCACACATGTGGAATCTCCATACTCAGGAGAAGTTGGGGAATGTGTTTTGGGGTGTCATTTTACATATACCCATGCTGGGTGAGATAAATATCTTGGTCAAATGCCAACTTTGTATAAAAAATGGGAAAAGTTGTCTTTTGCCAAGATATTTCTCTCACCCAGCATGGGTATATGTAAAATGACACCCCAAAACACATTCCCCAACTTCTCCTGAGTACGGCGATACCACATGTGTGACACTTTTTTGCAACCTAGGTGGGCAAATGGGCCCACATTCCAAAGAGCACCTTTCGGATTTCACAGGGCATTTTTTACAGATTTTGATTTCAAACTAGTTCTCACGCATTTGGGCCCCTAAAATGCCAGGGCAGTATAACTACCCCACAAGTGACCCCATTTTGGAAAGAAGACACCCCAAGGTATTTCATGATGGGCATAGTGAGTTCATGGAAGTTTTTATTTTTTGTCACAAGTTAGTGGAATATGAGACTTTGTAAGGAAATAAAAAAAATAAAAAAATTCATAATTTTCCGCTAACTTGTGACAAAAAATAAAAAGTTCTATGAACTCACTATGCCCATCAGCAGATACCTTAGGGTGTCTACTTTCCGAAATGGGGTCATTTGTGGGAGTTTTCTACTGTCTGGGCATTGTAGAACCTCAGGAAACATGACAGGTGCTCAGAAAGATGGGCATAGTGAGTTCATGGAAGTTTTTATTTTTTGTCACAAGTTAGTGGAATATGAGACTTTGTAAGAAAAAAAAAATCATCATTTTCTGCTAACTTGTGGCAAAAAATAAAAAATTCTAGGAACTCGCCATGCCCCTCATGGATTACCTTGGGGTGTCTTCTTTCCAAAATGGGGTCACTTGTGGGGTAGTTATACTGCCCTGGCATTTTAGGGGCCCAAATGCGTGAGAAGTAGTTTGAAATCAAAATCTGTAAAAAATGCCCTGGGAATTCCGTGCTCTTTGGAATGTGGGCCCATTTGCCCACCTAGTCTGCAAAAAATTGTCACACATGTGGTATCGCCGTACTCAGGAGAAGTTGGGGAATGTGTTTTGGGGTGTCTTTTTATATATACCCATGTTGGGTGAGAGAAATATCTCGGCAAAAGACAACTTTTCCCATTTTTTTATACAAAGTTGGCATTTGACCAAGATATTTCTCTCACCCAGCATGGGTATATGTAAAATGACACCCCAAAACACATTCCCTAACTTCTCCTGAGTACGGCGATACCACATGTGTGACACTTTTTTGCAGCCTAGATGCGCAAAGGGGCCCAAATTCCTTTTAGGAGGGCATTTTTAGACATTTGGATCCCAGACTTCTTCTATAAATACCCCACATGTGACCCAATTTTGGAAAGAAGACACCCCAAGGTATTCAATGAGGGGCATGGCGAGTTCATAGAAATTATTATTTTTTTGGCACAAGTTAGCGGAAATTTTTTTTTTTTTTAGTTTTTTCTCACAAAGTCTCCCTTTCCGCTAACTTGGGACAAAAATTTCAATCTTTCATGGACTCAATATGCTCCTCAGCGAATACCTTGGGGTGTCTTCTTTCCGAAATGGGGTCACATGTGGGGTATTTATACAGCCCTGGCATTTTAGGGGCCCTAAAGCGTGAGAAGAAGTCTGGAATATAAATGTCTAAAAAAATTTACGCATTTGGATTCCGTGAGGGGTATGGTGAGTTCATGTGAGATTTTATTTTTTGACACAAGTTAGTGGAATATGAGACTTTGTAAGAAAAAACAAAAAAAAATAAAAAATCAATTTCCGCTAACTAGTGCCAAAAAAATGTCTGAATGGAGCCTTACAGGGGGTGATCAATGACAGGGGGGTGATCAGGGAGTCTATATGGGGTGATCACCCCCCTGTCATTGATCACCCCCCTGTAAGGCTCCATTCAGACGTCCGTATGTGTTTTGCGGATCCACGGTGTCGTGTTTTGCGGATCCACAAAACACATACGGACGTCTGAATGGAGCCTTACAGGGGGGTGATCAATGACAGGGGGGTGATCAATGACAGGGAAGTGATCAGGGAGTCTATATGGGCTGATCACCCCCCTGTCACTGATCACCCCCCTGTAAGGCTCCATTCAGACGTCCGTATGTGTTTTCCGGATCCGATCCATAGATGCGTGGATCCGTAAAACACATACGGACGTCTGAATGGAGCATTACAGGGGGGTGATCATCCCATATAGACTCCCTGATCACTCCCCTGTAAGGCTCCATTCAGACGTCCGTATGTGTTTTACGGATCCGATCAATGGATGCGTGGATCTGTAAAACACATACGGGCGTCTGAATGGAGCCTTACAGGGGGGTGATCAATGACAGGGGGGTGACACATAGACGCGTGACTCTGCCTGGAGCTGCCGCCTCCGGACCGCGATCCTGCGTTAGGCGGTCCGGAGGCGGTTAATCCGGAAACCTCACCGTGCAGTAGGTCTAGTCTAGGGTGAGATACCATGCCCTCCCTTTCCTTCCCCCTCTTCTCACTGATTCTTTTTTCCTTTTTCTTCCTCTTTTTCATTTCTTCTTCCACCTCTTTTTCTTTTCCATTTTTCTTTGTCTGCTTTTCTCTCTTTCATTTCCTTTTTTTCCTTTATTTTCTTATTTTAATTTTTCTTAGGTCTATTATTTTTTTTTCTCTTTTTTTCTTTTCTCTATTTTTCTTACTTTCCCCTTTTCATCCTCAAAAGCTAAGCAGGTGCCATAGCCGCCAAGTGCCTGCTGTTTTACAAAGCAGACACTTTGTGGCAGAGTCTGTGATGAATGTTAACACCGAACACAGACTTTTAATTCCACAGATGCCATGGTCAATTGCGACCACGGTATCTGGACAGTCAATTACTTAGAGCGAACGGCTCCCCACAACGAGATTGCAGGAGCTGTTCGTTGTTATGGCAGCCTCAGACCTTCTGAAGGTCAGTCATAGCAAAGTTCCTATCAAGTCCTGCCAAAAATAATGAATACAAAGTGATCAAAAAGTCATGCACAACATCTAAAAAACAAACAAACAATTTCACCCCTCAAAAAATGAGCCCTCACAAAGCTCTATAGACGTAAATATAAAAAACAGTTATGGGGTTAAAAATAGGGCAATGCAAAGAACAAAATTTATTTTTTTAAGTATTAAAATACAAGAAAAACTAGAAAAATGTGGTATCACTGTAATAGTACTGACTGTACATCGAAGATAACATGTCATTTTTACTGCATAGGGAATGTCCATTTAGAATTTCTTTAAGTTTCCCACTACATAAAATGCTATATTAGATAGAAGTACAACACAAAGTACAACTTGTCCTGCAAAAAAAACTGTCTATGTGAATGGAAAAATAAATAAAATTTATGACTCCTGGTAGGCAGGGAGTAAAAAATGAAAATTGCTGGATTTTTATTTATGTATTTATTTATTTATTTTTAGTTTAGGGGACTTGAATATTCAAAGTTCTGATCACTGGTATATTACACTGCAATAATCTTTATTGCAGTGTTGTATACCTGTCAGTTTTACACTGACCGATCACTTATTAGACCCTACGTTTTGCTTTCGCAGATGGCAGATCCAGATGGAGCGGATCTCAGAGGTGGGACCCACGCCAATCGGGAATACATGGTTTTTCGATATATCATAAATGTCCAGATGGGACAACCCCTTTAATGCAATCCACCAGAGGTGACCTTATTAGACTGCACTAGTTACTATAGATGGAACAACTGACAAGCTATCTAATGACAGCAGTTACTTTAAAAATGGTGGCAATAAGTCCCATAAATCTCCGCCATCCCTCTCCGTAACACATTCTCTAGACTACTTTATCTTTATTGATAGAGGAACTGATGATGGCATGAGGTGCTGTATGTATGCTGTCATTGTATTACCGTCACATCATTGATTTCTTATTATAACCCAATGGTTAATTATTATTAATGATAGGTAAATAACGCGGCATGTGTACATATTAGTTATGGAAACAATATAACTAAATATTAACTCAGGCTGTTGACAAGCCTAGATTAGTTATTTACCCCCTGGACCCTGCACATTTCTTCATAGAAGGATGTGGCAATGAGGGTGACAACTTGCTGTCACATGACCTGCACTGGGAGGCTTAAAGGGGTTTTCCCATCTTGCTAATTCCTCCTCACTTGCAGTTCACTTCCTGGTTTCTAAGGCTGGGCGGGCTTAGGCAGTTTGAGTGAAGGCTGGCCACGCCTCCTTATGACATCACATGAGAACTCAGTCCTTGCGTGCTCATTCATGTGGATAGTATTCCCACTCCATAGCGTCCTCCCCCAGTGTCCATGAACTCCATACCGTCCTCCCCCAGCCTCCCTCCACTGCATAGTGTCCTGCATCAGCGTCCGATAACCCCTTTGATTGTCATAAAATATAAAATTGTTGGTGAATTTGGGTATGAATGAATTAGTACACCTGCCACTCACATAGGCTTTTTGTTCTCCCGGCCCTCAGGTGCAGGGCACGTCCTCCAAGTCCTATCTCCGCCGCTCCTATGGCCGTGCTGAATACAGAGCACTGAAGAAATAAGCTTTGTGCATTCGCGGCAGCGTGCGCGTTCAGGACTGCAATGAGTGGGTGAAAATAAAGTGTCTTCTCCCACCTCATTGGTGGTGCACCCCTGTCTACAGTGCACCAGTGTAGTACTGGTATATTGTATGGACCCCAGAAAATATGGAGGGGGACACATGGCAATACTGGCATTGCCTGTGTTTTGGATTCTGGTCACTGGTCAGTCAGTTTACTGCCCAGTGATCAGAATCTATTTTTGTCATAGAGGTTTTGGAGGGAAATTTTCCCGCCATTTTGCTAAAGTCTCTGGGCAAAATTTTGATTCTGCCCGGTGATGCATTTTTATTGGTCATTTTGATGACCTATGGTGTCCCAGGGTTTGGGCAAGGTTGCCTGGACCCTGGTGACAGGGATTTTATTGGTGGGTCAGTGTGAGTTTAGGGTATAAATCTCCAGGCTCCGCTGCCCGTTGTGCTCCCCAATGTCCCAGGTACTATACTGCTGAAAAAATAGTGACCCTAATAGACATAATTGGAGTCATTTATCAAACTGGTGTAAAGTAGAACTGGATTTCCAAAAGAGCTGTCAAATATGAAAGGTGAAATCAGATTGGTTGTTATGGGCAACTAAGCCAGTTCTACTTTACACCAGTTTGATAAATGACCCCAAATGTCCCTATAGGGTCCACAGCAGTTATAATGTCCCCTAGAGTGCCCCCTGTAATAATAATACACTGTATTGTGCTCCAGGTAATAATCCCTGTATAGTGTCCCCAGAAATAATAGAATGGCCCCTACAGTGCCTCCCCAATAGAAAGACCCCCATGCTGCCCCGCACACAGTAATTTCCCCACACTGCCCCCCCACACAGTAGTGTCCCCCACACAGTAGTGTCCCCCACACTGCCCCCATACAGCAGTGTCCCCCACACAGTAGTGTCCCCCACGCAGTAGTGTCCCCAACGCTGCCCCCCACACAGTAGTGTCCCCACGCTGCCCCCCACACAGTAGTGTCCCCACGCTGCCCCCCACACAGTAGTGTCCCCCACGCTGCCCCCCCACACAGTAGTGTCCCCCACACAGTAGTGTCCCCCATGCTGTCCCTCACACAGTAGTGTCCCACACAGTAGTGTCCCCCACACAGTAGTGTCCCCCATGCTGTCTCTCACACAGTAGTGTTCCCCACGCTGCCCCTCACACAGTAGTGTCCCCCACGCTGCCCCCACACAGTAGTGTCCCTCACGCTGCCCCCAACACAGTAGTGTCCCCCACACAGTAGTGTCCCCCACATTGCCCATATAGGAGTTTTCCCCCCACATAGTAATCCCTCCCATAATAATTTGCCCCCACTGTGCCACACAGTATCCCACCATATTCCCCCCCCCCCCCGTCCTCCTGTTTCCCCCCCCCTCATGTCCCCCAAAGTTGGCGCATAAAAAAAAAAAAAGAAAAGCCTATTGCGGTGATCGGCGGCGGGGCAGGGAACTATGCGCTCCGCTCCCTGCCCCGCCGCAGTATGTGGGTGTCAGCGCTTCAGCAATGAGCGCTCATTGCTTCTGGGCCTGCTGGCACCCCCGTGAGAGCATTGAGAGCACATCGCAGAGACAACATAAATGGTGGTGCTCTATAGACCTCACAGTCAGCAGCAGTCAGGACATGGAAGAGTGAGCTGGTGCTGCTGCCGGAGACAGAAACTAGCTAGGTCATCTAAGGCCCCATTCACATGCGGATCGGATGCGGACCCATTCATTTCAACAGGCTTCTCCATCATCACTGCACCTGGCACTGAGATCTGGTGCTTGCACTGACTCCTCAGACTTTGGTGCATGCGCTGTAGATCACTCAGTCCCGGCCTCACTGGATAGTACTGTGCATGCGCCGGGGTCTAAAGCGATGGTAAAGCATTCAGGGTCAGGCGTGATAACGATACGGAAGCCTGCCCCTGTCAACCTACAGAAGTAGGCACTGAGAGTCAACACTGGCACCAGCGGTCTCAGGCCCGTCCTCAGTGCACTAAGTACCTAATTTGCATATGGATTATGGATTTCTCCATTTTTTTTATTGCCGCTATGGATTATTTAATCTTTATGACTGTATGTATTTCGTGCTCCGCAAAAAACCTCTGTGTTGCATCCTTTTTTTTGTGGACCAATTGACCCCAATGGGTCCATGGTCTTCATTTTGTGGCCAAGAATGGGACATGTTCTGTCTTTTGCAGAATGGACATACGGACGTGGAAAGCACATGGATCATCGCATCCGTAGGTCCCTTCCGCAAAAAGATGTATAGAACATGTCCTACGCTTGGCCATGAACCCATTGGAGTCAATGGGTCTGCAAAAAAAAAAAAACTGATGTAACACAGACCAAAATACGCCATCCGTATTTTGCAGATCTGTGTTTTGTGACCTGCAAAATACACACTGCTGTGTGCATGAGGCCTAACAGAAATGCCTAGATCCTGTTCTTCCCTGACATAACGTTTTATAGCAGGTGTTATTATTTTAGTATACACGAGGTCCCTCTCTCGTCAGCCATGACTACAGTGTTTGCTGCCACACGCACCATCACCGGAGGAGTAGCAGTCGCCGGCAGACAATAACACCAGCATTTTCTATCATTGTCCATTTAGCTTTACAAACAGGACATGAAACCTTAGAAGAGAAGATCACATTGCACTGGATAATGAATGTCGCACCCCCGCGGCTTATTGGAAACCACCCAAGTGAAAGGCCCTGATCTCTACGAGGCACAGAGAATATGGCTAAGGCCAATTGCACACAAACATTTTTTTTTCCATTTACGTTCCGTTTTTTGCGTTCCGTATACGGTCCATATACAGAACCTTTCTTTTTAATAGGTCCGCAAAAAAACTGAAGGTACTCCGTATGCATTCCGTTTCTGTATTTCTGTTTATCCGTTCCGTTCAAAGATATAACATGTCCTATTATTGTCCGCATAACGGACAAAGATAGTACTGTTTTATTAGGCTACTTTCACACTTGCGGCAGAGTGATCCGGCAAGCAGTTCCGTCGCCGGAACTGCCTGCAGGATCCGGCAAAACGTATGCCAACTGATGGCATTTGTAAGACTGATCAGGATCCTGATCCGTATGACAAATGCCTGATCAGTCAGAAAAATGCATTGAAATGCTCTGTCGTTCCGGTGTCATCTGGAAAAACGGATCCGGCATTTATATTTTTCACCTTTTTTTTTGGTCTGCGCATGCGCAGACTGGAAGGACGGATCCGGCACTAATACATTCCTATTGAAAAAAATGCCTTCAGGCAAGTCTTCAGTTTTTTTGGCCGGAGACAAAACCGTAGCATGCTGCAGTTTTATCTTTTGCCTGATCAGTCAAAAAGACTGAACTGAAGACATCCTGATGCAAACTGAACGGATTACTCTCCATTCAGAATGCATGGGGATAAAACTGATCAGTTCTTTTCCGGTATAGAGCCTCTAGGACGGAACTCAGTACCGGAAAAGAAAAACACAAGTGTGAAAGTACCCTTAGGGGCCAGATGTTCCGTTCCGCAAAAAAAACGGAATGCACACGGATGTCATCTGTATTTTTTGCGGATGCGTTTTTTTGCGGACCACAAAATACTGAAAAAGCCAATAGGCCTAACTGGTCACACAGACTTCAGAAATATCCCTGTCCACAACGCATCTTAGGGTTCATTCACACATCCGTGTGTGTTTTGCGGATCCACGGATTCGCGGATCCACAAAAGACGGACAGCGGCAATGTGCGTTCTGCATTTTGCGGACCGCACATTGCCTGCACTAAGAGAATATGCCTATTCTTGTCCGCTATTGTGGACAAGAATAGGACATGTTCTATTTTTTTCAGGATCGGAATTGCAGACCCGGAAGTGCGGGACCGCAATTCTGGATCGGGGCTGCATGACGTGCGGCCCCATAGAAATGCATGGGTCCGCAATTCCGTTCCACAAAATGCGGAATGGAATTGCGGATGTGTGAATGGAGCCTTACTATATCATTGATGAATGCCAAAATATACCGGCTGACATGTCCTTCCTGGTGGCTGATATACATCATGGCCCCGGCTGCGTTATTATTTAGGCTATTGTAGCTAAGTCATATTAATCATCCGCAAATACAAAAAAGTTATGTAACATGTGGGATCATACCTAAAACTCCAAAAATAAATTTCAAAACCACACATAAAAATACAAAAATTACATCTTTATTGGTCAATATAAAAGACAATAACAATAAAATGCAGGGTGTGTTGAAATGTAGAACAAAAGTCGGGGGAACTTTTGTTCGACAGTAGGAGAAATGGCCATAAAGTAATAGGTAAATATGCAACCACAAGATAAAAGTAGCTACTGTATATAAATACATGGGGTAGTTACATGTGACCCATGTGATCACCAAATCACATAATATGTTTATTCCACAGACAACATGATGGCAATCAGGAGGCTATAACGACAATGAAAGTTGTTACCACAGGGTGATCACCCAAATTAGTGAACCACCCCTATGTATTGGATATAAACCTATATAGATGAAACCGGCTATTGCCACCATTAGAATATTGCCTGATATATGGAAATCAAGTAATGAGAGGAGGCCAGATGGTCACAATAGCAAATGTAATCAAATCCCATAAAGTGAATAACTACAGGCCCATACCGGGCCAATTGGTGGCAAAATACAGATAATGGTGTTGCTGACAATATGAAAGCCAGAAACCCACTGTATCCCCAAACAAAGCCAACAAGTGGCACAATGCAAATAATAAAATACTGACCAGTTTGGGGAGAGCCAGAAGCCCGATGTACGTTTCGCTGGTGCGCTTCTTCCGGAGGGCGTGTCTTACTGTGTCCTTAACCCACATATATATGCCTCTTAATTAGTGCCAATTAGATCCTAGTTATCCAATGGCCGTCTCTATATATCAATTAGCACATTACGAATCGCCGAATGGAAACCCTGTATCGCGGGAACAGAGTCGCAAAAACCTACATCTTGACGGTGCAAATATCACGAGATCACAATGTCACATGATCGAACACGTGATCCCAACTCAAATCCCTGCTTCACCTACTATACGATTTGCATATGCTGAATGAAGCGCGAGTCACCACGCCTCACAAGCACATCACCAAAGGAAGGGATTGACAGGCAGGACGCATGGGATCCTATTATAATGAATAAACCCGCCGCATTAACGCCCATAGATACAGACCGTGAAAACAAAGCGGCAGAGCCACAATTCAATCACCATTAAATACTTGATGCAATACCAGGAATCAATGAAATTGAAGTGGCCGTGCAACCAAGAGTATAAAACAGAAACAAAAATATGTATACAGCATCCAAAATACACAAGAATGCATATAATAAATAAGTGTATATATTTAAATACATGATTAAAATGCAATTTATGACCACATGTGATAAAAAATACTAAAAATTAATAAACATGACACAGTGAAAAGATGGAGGGAATGCCCTCCAATAAATGAATAGAATTAATACAATAATTCATAATAGTGTAATTGATAATGTAAAAAAAATATACACATAAAAATCGCAAAAAAAAGTGCCAAGTGCCACAACGTGAAAACAATACTAACGCATCAAAAATGTGTAAATATAAAGCATAATCCTGCCAAAATGCATGTGCATACATGTATATAGTGCAGTACCATGATTAAACTAAAAAATGATGTAACATAATTGTAGACATAATTATAAAATCAACAATGGACATGTTGATCCCCTACTATACTAAATCATTCAATCATAGAGTAGCTGCCCAGAGGTTGTTGCGAAAGTCCATCTGCATAGATCCAAAGAGCATATATTTCTAGGAGGGTAAGATAAGACAGTAAGTAAAAGCGAAGACCACAAATAACTGATAAAAACAATAATTACAATGATCAAAAAAATTAGGGTTAAAATAGAAATCATACCTAGTGGTCTGATGATCACATAAAAAGAGGAACTGTCAGGTTGCCTAGAACAGTGTTTCCCGACCGGTGTGCCTCCAGCTGTTGCAAAACTACAACTCCTAGCATGCCCGCACAGCCAAAGGCTGTCCAGGCATGCTGGGAGTTGTAGTTTTGCAATAGCTGGAGGCACACTGGTTGGGAAACACTGGCCTAGAGGAACGGAACAAAACTGTTGCCATCATTTAAACCGAATAGTGACGTAGTATTTAACACGAAAATCCAACATGTTTCCTTCTGACTCAGGAGCTTCTTCCAATTACCACCTCTGGGTGATATAGTCACCTGGTCAATTCCCCTGAAATGAAGTAGGGAACAGTTGCAATCATCGGCAGCACGGAGTCCTAGGTTTGAATCCGACCAAGGACAACATCTCCATGGAGTTTGTATGTTCTCTCTATGTTTGCGTGGGGCTTTCTCCCACACTTCAAAGACATACTGATAGGGACCTTAGATTGTGAGCCCCATTGGGGACAGTTGGATGATAATGTCTGTAAAGTGCTGCGGAATATAGTAGCGCTATATAAGTGCATAAAAATAAATAAACCTAAAATGCACTCTAACCTTCTCTAAACTTTTGAATGCACATGTCCAACTGTTCATTGTTTTAGTACATTTTGCACAACTTGCTGTTCTCTAACCAGGAGCTTAATGGCAAAATTCACAACAGGTGTTTGATCCATGAATCGGCCAATAAATTTCCTGGTTCAATTAGAATTGGTATTTAAACAGTCCTCCTCATCTCGCTGTTCACATTTTGACATCATGAGACCAAGACGACACCAAACAATCAACAGTAACTCGCCATTGCGAGGCTTCAAGCAGGATGTTCTCAGACAGAAGAGGCCACTGAGCTTAGGGTGTCACAGAATGTCATCAGCAGGTTGTATCAGAGATTCAGAGAGACTGGAAGAGTCACAAAAAAGGCATAGAAAAGGACATCCTTTGGCCACATCCCACACTGATGACCGCTTCATTATGAACAATGCCTTGCGGAACTGGATGATGAATGCCACACAACTCCAGGCACATTTAGGGGAGACGACAGGGACCCAAGTGTCACATCAGATCATTAAAAACTGTTTACATCAGTGTGGTCTGCGTTCTAGACAACCTGCAAGGATACCTGACCACACCACCAGGCACAGGCGCCATCGTCTTTCATGGGCCAAGGAGCATTTACGCTGTACGAGCGACCAGTGGGCCTCAGGGCTGTTCACTGATGATAGTCAATTCATGCTGAGCAGAAATGATGGCCGCCAACGATGTTGGAGACGTCAAGGAGAGCACTATGCATCCGCCACTGTTGTCACTAGACAAGCCTTTGGTGGAGGTGGTGTTACAGTGTGGGTAGCTCTTGAGGAACCTCATTAATCCAGTCATTGTGTCTCTGCATGGACAAGGCCTAATTTCTACTTTCATCTTCATGGACGACAATGTGCCAGCTCATCGAGGTCGCATCATTAGGGAACGGCTGCTGGAGACTGGGGTAACTTCCAATGGAGTGGCCTGCACTTTCTCCAGACCTGAATCCCGTTGAAAACCTATGGGATCAGATGAGTCGCCGTGTGGAGGTTCGTAACTCTGTACCCCAGAACCTCAATGACCTGAGGGCCACCCTTCAAGGAGAGTGGGATGCCAAGCCTCAGCAGACAATAAGTCAACTTGTGAACAGTATGAGACATCGTTGTCAAGCTGTAATTGATGGTCAAGGCCACATGACAAGTTTTTGAGACATTGACATTTTTGTGGAGGTATACCCAGCACTGGTGTTGGCTTTTGTTTCAATAAATTGTTTGAGATGAGGAAATGCCCATTGCATGCTTCTATTTAAATGCCTTACCTTCATGATATAATATCACTGGAGCCGGAACTTTTTCCATAAATTTCACCCGAAAGCCAAATATCCCAAACTTTTTGTGAGCAGTGTAATGTAGGCATTTAATGGCATATGAGTAGTAGAGTGAAAGTAAAAAAAAACAAAATAAAAACCAATCAGCTGACCACCATTAGGCCTCATGCACGTGAACGTTGGGGAAGTGTGCTGTCCGCATCTGTACCTCCGTTCTGCGGCCCCGCAAAAAGGATAGAACATGTCCTATTCTTGTCTGTATTACGGACAAAGATAGGACTGGTCTATTGAGAGCCAGACCTTCTGTTCCCCAAAATGCGTAATGCACGCGACCGGTATCTGTGTTTTGTAGATCCGTGATTTGCAGACCGGCTGTGTGCATGAGGCCTTAGACTTACCTTTCTGTTAGAGACCTCCCGAATCCTGTTGGAGATGGATACAATATCAAGTCATGATAGCCCCTAGTGCAGTGATGGCAGACCTTTTACAGACCGAATGCCCAAACTGCAACCCTACAACCAACACGGCGATGTAACCTGAATACTACAGTCCAGTATAGTATATCTTCCATGTACCTTATCATTTAGCTATAATAGCCTGCCTACATTCAGCGCGCTGCCTGCGCTGTTAATAGTGCACCCTGCGCTGATGAATGGCGGGGCAGGAAAAGTATAAGGCATATTGGTGTGCAGTGTCCCAGGGGGTCAGTAGTGTATGCTGGGCTTTGTAGTGCAGATTGACTCACTAACCTGGGATCCACTGTCGTCTTCAATTGGGGCAAATACCTGGAACAGGCAGGTGATTAAAAGTTTGTGACGCCAGTGTCAATTAAACGGTGACACGCCGTGTATGGTATTGTAGAAGACTATTATTCAGTTAGGATGCCACCGGCCGTGTGTAACTGGCAGCGAGCTTGACCAGCTCTGCCAACTGGAGGGACAAAAACGGCCATTAGGGAGATGGACATGAGGAACAGCGTACTCACAGGCGAGTGTCATATTCTTCCTCTGATGACGAGTCGATGTACGGAACTTGCAGCAACTGTTCTGGCAAGGCCGGCCACATCTGGAAACCATCTCCTCTGACAATCTTTAGAGGGGGAGGCTTATCCTTCATGGCCTCCATTTCGGCATTCGTCCTAGGAAACGGGAACCACGGGAAACGGGAACTCACATTACTTGCAGTTGCTGCAAGTAATGCCCCAAGTGGTCGGAGCTACCGGAGGTTCAGGGACAGTGGCCTCTGGGGTAACGGTGGCAGCTGCTGCTTGACGTCGGGCCTAAGCACATTCTTCTGCCCGCCGGCAGCTGTCCTGCCGCTCTTTCTCCTCCTCTCGCCTCACCGCATCCGGAGGGGGATATCGTTCCTCCAGCCCCTGCAGCACGATGGGCTCCCAGAAGACATCGGGACTTAGGTAAGACTGGCTATGCAGGTGGGTGGTTCGGGCCGATTCCACTTTCACTCCCTCTGTCTCACCCGGATCTGTCCCCTCTTTCTCAGGGTCCCAGGTCTCAGCCGGCGCCTTCGGGCGAGTGACTGCGGTAGCGTAGGAGCCCCGTAGACTTTCGGCGGGGGTATACTCTACGATCTCTCCCATAGTCAAATTATGGAGATGCTCCGGGAGGTAGTGCCGCTTCACCGATCGCCGGTTCACATAAAAGTCCCGGCCAGTTCCCAACTCCTGGATAAACCCGTAGCCTTTTTCTTTGTCAAAGGACACCACGATCCCGCGGCGCCTTTCTAGCTGGGGCTTACCCGGAAAGGAGTCTCCTTGGATGGACTTGGCCATTTCTTCAAACCGCTTTTTCCGGCTGGTGTTCTTCTTAGCCACCGCGGCTCTCAATTCGTCCATGATAGCCGGCCATTCTGCGTGCCGGCGACGGATCGGTGGGGACTGGGGACGAGCGATACTCAAGTCCATGGCCTGGGCCCAGGGGGTGGCCGTCCAGGCTAGAGGGTCCCATGGCCCCAACTCGGGAAAGTCCGGTGGAGTGGCGCCCCACTCACACGTGGTCTCGACTTCCAGCTCCGCAGCACACGCCATCTCTCCTCTCACTGGGTGCAGAGTCGACACTGACTCCTCCCACTCACTGGGCCGGTCTACCTCCATCTGAGGCCCGCCTCCCAGGCGTAACTCTTCACGGTAGTCAGTCGCGTCGTCACTCCTCAATGTGGGTGGCGCTCCAGGGCAATCTCCTCCTTCTTCTTGGAAGGTTTCGGCGCCAAATCTTCGCGCCTCTGCACATCCTGATGGCGCAGTAAAAAGCCTCATGGCGTCGGCGGCCATTTTAGATGTCCTGATGCTGCAATTCACTGACAGCAAGCAGGATGATGAAAAGTCCAATAAAACACAGTCCACAAATGCGATTTTCTCTCTGGGGGTAGCGCAACACAGTACAGCGTCTCTGATTCCTCCCAGGCACAATTGTAATCCACAAATTAGGAATAAAGGTTACAGTCTTTGCAATACGGTGGTGGAATAGTTAAAGCACACAGTTCACACTTCTCTGCACTTCAGAAGTATGCGGATCCTGTTCGTGACGCCAAAAAGAGCGATGCAGTGTCCCAGGGGGTCAGTAGTGTATGCTGGGCTTTGTAGTGCAGATTGACTCACTAACCTGGGATCCACTGTCGTCTTCAATTGGGGCAAATACCTGGAACAGGCAGGTGATTAAAAGTTCGTGACGCCAGTGTCAATTAAACGGTGACACGCCGTGTATGGTATTGTAGAAGAATGAAGCAAGCATAGGATAGCCAACAAAAACTGGAACTTTACTGAATATCAGCGATAATAATACATGGACGCAGTTGGAAGCGCAGTTCCATGAAAGACAGTTGGTTACTATTGGAATACAGCTGGTTCTTGGAAGTACAGAATGGCCGGTCTTAGCAATGTTTTATACAGAGTGTTGATTACAGGAGATGCAGTACAGGCGGCTTGCACACTATTCCTGACTGGTCCTGAAACATGTGACTTATCCTCCAAGGTCTAATGCCCTTTATCTGGCGTACCCTTGAAGCTGTCCTTATCTAGTACCTCCTCTGTTATCTTGAGTACCTCTTGCTTTATCTGATCGGCCTCTGTGGTATTCTGTGTCTTGGCTGGTGGCTTGCTTATGCTGCTTCAGCTAAACGGATGATGACTCAGGAGGGGAACCTTTTCCTTGGATCCGGAACCCGGTTACAGGGCCTTTACTACCCTCTCCTAGTCGGCAGGCTTCAGGCCTGCTATGCTCTCACAGGCCCATAGCCTGGCCTTCACTCAGACACAGGATCATTTCTGACCTCTGCTCCCACTGTCTGACTCCTGCTACTACTTCCTGACTGGGCCTTATATAACCTAGCTCCCTCTAGTGACTCAGAGCTGGAATGACACCCTAGCCAGCCTGCACATGCACCTTTCACAGTAACAGGAAGTACATAGCATTACATTTACAAGATATTTTATACCAACCTCCCCTTAAATACAGGGGGAACGACAATACCCAAGTGACCCTTCTGTAGTGACGGGGTATTACTCTCCTGTACACTACAGGTGCACCATACACTTTTTCCAGTGTGCGGGTGCCCACAGAGGGGGCTCTGAGTGCCACCTCCGGCACCCGTGCCATAGGTCCGCCACCACTGCCCTAGTGCCCCTTACAGTAGCAATGCCCCACATATAGTAATAATGCCTGATCACAGATTTTCCCAAACAGAAATAGTTCTAGTGATGCACCCTTAGTGCCTGTTCACACAGTATGATGCCCCTTTAGTACCCCACCAGAGTATGATGCTCCCTTAGTGTCCGATTCAGAGTATGATGCCCCTTCAGCACCTCCCCACACAGTATGATGCCCCCTTAGTGTCCCCTCAGAGTATGATGACCCTTTAGTGCCCCTCAGAGTATGGTGCCACTTAGTGTCCTCTTCAGAGTATGATGTCCCTTTAGCTTCTCCCCGCACAGTGTGATGCCCCCTTAGTGCCCCCTCAGAGTATAATGACCCTTTAACACTTCCCTGCAGAGTATGATGCCCCTTTAGTGCCTCCTCCCTCTAAGTACTCCCACACAGTATGTTTCTCCCTTAGTGTGCCCCTCAGAGTATGATGACACCTTAGGGCACCCTCAGAGTATGATGCCCCTTTAGCACTTCCTCACAGAGTATGATGCCACCTTAGTGCCCCCCAGAGTATAATGCCCCCACAGACAGTATGTTGTCCACCCTTAGTGCCCCCCCCTGAGATTATAATGCTCCTTTAGCGCTTCTCCACACAATATGATAACCCTCACATGCCCCCCACAGATACTTACCTAGCCCGCGCGCCCATTTGGGGAAGCATTCAGGCAGCACAATGCAGTGACTTCACCATGAGCTTCCTATGCCGAACCGCCAAATGTGAGAGGCTGGCTGCTAGGGGGCATGGTGCACCATTCTACCTATAGTTAGAGTGGCCCTGTGGAGAAGGGGTGCCACAGATGAACTGCATCTCTGGTTTCCTGACATAAAGTCATGTTTTCCTGCACTAGGGGGTGCTCGCTGCATAGAGATATATTTACAGCTCCCATGAATGTATATGAAGTGAGCTCCCCCTAGTGGTGGTGGCTGTCAACCAGAGTTTCTTCTGTCAATTCTATGACCATGTGAAGAAAAGCAGGGGATTTGGAGCTCTGACCTCAATGTTTACAGTATATATGTGCCTAGGGAGCCCATTGGGTTTTGCTATGAGGTCCCATTGTTTTCATACATGCCCTCGGTGATTTGTTTTGTCCTGTTTGCCCCTAGAAGAACAGGGAAATGAAACTTGACATTGTTCACATCACCCTGACCACTGTGATTACTACACAAGAAGGTTTATATCCTTCTCCCTGTCAGGCCATATGTTTCTTTTGACAATTTACCAAAGACTGACAAAAGGAACAGATTCTTCCCGTAAGGAACCACGGAGGGTGTCAGCAAGCAGGCAACAATTGTCTCTTGCCAGGAGGGTGGCTGTTGTGACATGTCTATTCTGCAGGAGGAGAATACCAGGGATGAGTCATTATTACATATGTTATGTATATCTGTGGTCAGGATGTCAGTGCCTACCCTATGCTGTACATCTACTTATACATCTTCTTGTATATAGTGATATGGAGCATGCTGGTATAACCTGGGCATCCCCTGTATATAATTATATGTACAACTGGTAAAAGTTATACATCTTCTTGTATATAGTGATATGGAGCATGCCGATATAACCTGGGTATATCCTGTAAATAATTATATATGTACAACTGGTATAAGTTATACGTCTTCTTGTGTATAGTGATATGGAGCATGCTGGCATAACCTGGGTATCTCCTGTATATAATTATATGTACAACTGGTATAAGTTATACATCTTCTTGTATATAGTGATATGCAGCACGCAGGTATAACCTAGGATTCTCCTGTATATAATTATATATGTACAGCTGGTATAAGGTATATATCTTCTTGTATATAATGATATAGACCATGCTGGTATAACCTGGGTATCTTCTGTATATAATTATATGTACAACTGGTATAAGTTATACATCTTCTTGTGTATAGTGATATGTAGCATGCTGGTATAACCTGGGTATCTCCTGTATATAATTATATGTACAACTGGTATAAGTTATACATCTTCTTGTGTATAGTGATATGTAGCATGCTGGTATAACCTGGGTATCTCCTGTATATAATTATATGTACAACTGGTATAAGTTATACATCTTCTTGTGTATAGTGATATGTAGCATGCTGGTATAACCTGGGTATCTCCTGTATATAATTATATGTACAACTGGTATAAGTTATACATCTTCTTGTGTATAGTGATATGGAGCATGCTGGTATAACCTAGGAATCTCCTGTATATAATTATATATGTACAACTGGTATAAGTTATACATCTTCTTGTATATAATGATATAGACCATGCAGGTATAACCTAGGAATCTCCTGTATATAATTATATGTACAGCTGGTATAAGGTATATATCTTCTTGTATATAATGATATAGACCATGCTGGTATAACCTGGGTATCTTCTGTACATAATTATATATGTACAGCTGGTATAAGTTATACATCTTCTTGTGTATAGTGATATGGAGCATGCTGGTATAACCTGGGTATCGCCTGTATATAATTATATATGTACAGCTGGTATAAGGTACATATCTTCTTGTATATAATGATATAGACCATGCTGGTATAACCTGGGTATCATCCGTAAATAATTATATATGTACAGCTGGTATAAGTTATACATCTTCTTGTATATAGTGATATGGAGCATGCTGGTATAACCTAGGTATCTCCTGTATATAATTATATATGTACAACTGGTATAAGTTATACGTCTTCTTGTGTATAGTGACATGGGCAATGCTGGTATAACCTGGGCATCTCCTGTATATAATGATATGTAAAGCTGGTATAAGTTACACATCTTCTTGTGTATAGTGTATAAATCTTACAGATTTCTGGTTTTATTTATTTAGCTGATGATGTATTATAGATTATTGTTCCCATTCAGTGCATATATATTCTGTATATTGTAGAATCGTGCATGCTGTAGAATTGAACTATTGTGCGCCATTGTCCTATGATGTCCTCCTTTTCGGGGCTCTGCAACTGGCCACCCTATGTACATGGCAGACATTTTGTCATGGCTTTATAACCTTGCATCACATCATTAGTCTCCCCCCTTCACGGGACGTGCCGCCCTTGCATGCATAGAAATGTCCACGAAACCTCCTAAGGCTTTACCACCTATTTTGTGACCCATTTGTATAAGTCTCATTCCTTAGAGACTTATTTTTTTGGGACAATTCATTTAAAAAAAAACTGAACGGTTGGAGAGGTACAATATATCACTGATTTATCACCAAAGACTTGTCATAAGGTGGTCTTTATTATTTCAGTTTTTTTTTTTTCTATGAGCCACAACAGCACCCCCTGCATACATTTGATGGGTTATCATTTAGATATTTCGCTATATGGGATAATGTAAGCTGTTGCCCCATTCACTACCACAGAAAACATGGGGCATTTATGAATCTCTCTTTGTTGCCCATAGCAACCAATCACAGCGCAGCTTTCATTTGCATTTTGCTCCTGAAAAAATTAAAGCTGCTCTGTGATTGGTTGGTATGGGCAACAAACCTTTTTCTAGTCCCTGTTACTTAGCGGGGGACTCTTCTCTATTATGTCATATGGACTGATTGGGGAAATGGAAAGAGGGGTTGCCTAAACAAGGCAGCCAGGGGTGCACCTAGCTTTTCTGCTGCCTGAGGTGAAAACTGAAACCGCGACCCCCCTCTCCCCCACCCCAATGCCAATTTCTTAACCTAACCCCTTTGCCACAATGAAAGCACTAATTGCCCATGGCCCTTCTGCTGCCCGCCTCTTGCCCCTTCCTGGTACTGCCTGAGGCGATTGCCTCACGTGGCCTCATTGGGTGTGCACCCCTTTAAGTGGATCTCTTCTAAATCTACATAAAGTGTTGTGAATGGTTTGCTTTCCTTGCCTTGTACTCATGGTACATGATATTCCCAGGGTTTCTCAAATTAAGTTCACAACCGTCCCGGTTCTGGCAGGACAGTCTCGAATGTCGGCCACAGTCCCTCGGTCCTGGGAGAGCTGCAGTCATGATTTCGACTGTATCTGCATCCTCAGGACGCAGATATAACTGAATACAATGGTGAAGCACGGAGCCGTCAGCTCTTTGCTCCACCATACCCCTGCCATTGGTGGTTAGACATAGGCAGGCACCATGCAGATCATTGCACCTGCAGTGCCACCCCTCAGACAGACCGGAGCAGACCTGCACCACTATTTTTGTCGTTTTAATATGTTGTAGGTATTTCTTTTGGAGGTATCTAAGGAGGCATCACTCTGTATGAGGGGCAATTATGGGAACATTATACTGTGTAGGGCAGGCATGTCCAAACTGCGGCCCTCCAGCTGTTGCAAAACTACAACTCTCAGCATGCCTGGATAGCTTACAGCTATTTGGGCGTGCTGGGAGTTGTAGTTTTGCAACAGCTGGAGGGCCGCAGTTTGGACATGCCTGGTGTAGGGGGTATCATGCTATGTTGGAAGGCACAGGGCACATTATACTATTTAGAAGAGGAAACATTCGGGGCCCTTTAAGGGACCATCATACTGAGTGGGGTGCACTTAATTGGGTGTCATATTATGTCGGGGCACTTAAGGGGTATCATGCTGTGTGAAGAACTTATCTAGGGGCACAATGGCATTACAAGAGCATATTTACTGTGAACGGGTATTCAGTATTCTTCGTGTATGGACAGGGACTGGGGCGGGGTTAAAGGCATGGCTTAAAGGGGTTATCCAGGAAATGTTAATAATGACCTGTCCTCAGGATAGGTTGTCATCATCACATCATTGGGGGTTTGAGTCCAGGCACCTTGCCGGGACTGTTTCAGGGAGCCACAGCGGTCTGGTGAGCACGGGGACTACAGGCAGCTCACCAAGCACAGCGCCGTACATTGTATAGTGGCTGTGCTTTATATTGCAGCTCAGCCCCATTCACTTCAATAGGGCTCAGCTGCAACTAGGCCATGTGACAGTACTGTACCCAAGGCCACAATTTTCCTGGTCCTCAGTGGGTTAAGTCTCATGTCTGACAGCAGAGCAGAGTTAAACTGTTGTCTGTTTCCAAGGGCAACCAGCAGAATTCTGAAGTCAGCTCAACATTTTATACAAACTTAACGGTTTAAATGCTGTTGATAGGATCATGGTCTATGTTATATATTGGGGCACTGTATGAACCGGTTATTTACCAGCTACCCTGCATTTCACACATAGTGCGGTTTTTATACTATGACATGTACGTGTTTTACCTTTTGTTCGCTACTGTTAGCCCTTTGTGGTGGAAAGCACCCGTCTACCCCACAGAACAGA
Source organism: Bufo gargarizans (assembly GCF_014858855.1). Taxonomy (NCBI): domain Eukaryota; kingdom Metazoa; phylum Chordata; class Amphibia; order Anura; family Bufonidae; genus Bufo; species Bufo gargarizans. The sequence goes on from NC_058083.1 coordinate 8,769,366, forward strand.
ATGCAGTATCCTCTTTCAGTTGGTAAATACTTCTGTACCCAAACAGTGAGAAAAGTACAGACCTCCCACAACTTATTAACGGGAAGACGTGACCTCTGCAAACAAAGCACGATCAATTCTCAAGTACCAGGGAGGGTGCAGCGCAGGGCTCGTCCTCAGAGACAGACACATCTCCCTCAGCGCTGCAGGACGTTATAAGCTACAGGTAAGCGATCACCTGGAACATGCAGAATAATTATAACTTATTGGAGCAATTCCCTGTTTGCTCCAATAAGTTGTGGGGCATTGAAACTCCATGCAATAAAGCAGCCTGAGATCTCCATCCCCTACTATAGGTAAGCTATGATCTGAAACGATATTGAAATGGTATATTCACAGGCGGCAGAAATTTCTGCATCAGAAAATTCCATCCATACATCTGAATGAGATTGATACTGCAGCATGTACATGGACATTTGCAAAGCCCCGTTGAGTTGAAGAGGCCAGTTGCAGAAAAAGCAATAATTTTGTGAACATACTCAAATGCTTCACTAAGACTACTTTCACACTAGCGTTGTTTAAATCCGGCGTTTAATTCCGACACCGGAACTGCCCGCCGGATCCGGAAAAACGTGTGAAAACTGATTACATTTGAATCTTGATCAGGATTTTGATCACAATGAAAAAATGCATTGGAAAAAACGGATCCGCCATTTATGGACTTTAACAGTTTTTCCACATTTCTCGGGTTTAACATGCAAAAGCCGGATCCGGTTTGACTGAACACACAGCGCCGGATCCGGCATTAATGCAAGTCAATGGGAAAAAGGCCTGATCAGGCGTTCAGTCAAAGTGTTCAGGATTTTTGGCCGGAGGTAAAAATACAACATGCTACGGTTTTCTGAAAAGCCTGATTAGTCAAAAAGACTGAACTGAAGACATCCTGATGCATCCTGATGACTCTCCATTCAGAATGCATAGGGATAAAACTGATCGGTTCTTTTGCAGATTTGAGCCCCTAGGACGGAACTCGGCGCCAGAAAAGAAAAACGCTAGTGTGAAAGTACCCTAAAGACTTGTTAAATAATTGCTTAAAAAGGAATTCCCTACTATAATCTCATATGAATTACTCCAGTTCACAATTTCCCTGAAGAGCAGCTTGCAGAATTCAAAAGTGGTCCATAACCAGGGGTGGACTGACCATAGACCCTATAGGAAATTTTCCCGATGCCCATAGGGCTACCCGAGCCCTCCACACTGCTGCTGGCCGGGAACATACTACTGGGGGAACTATAGGGGTCATTATTACAGGAGCTTCAGGCAGCATGCTGGAGGTAGAGCTGACTTGGTGGCTCACATCTTACCTCCTAAGACCCCTGCTCCATATCCATATTAGAGACAATTGGAGGAGGAGGACAGAATGTTGCAGCTATTGATGGCCACCACAGAAGGACAGCTTCTTGAGAGGTATTTTGTGCTCCTACTGTGGTATTTGGTCCTGTGGGATGGTATTCTGTGGTGCACTAAGGTATTACTGACCCTGGCGAAAGTGTATTGACCCCATCTACTTGTGTTGCCCCACCCTCTGTCAGTTTGGACCCACCTACAACATTGGGGCCACTTTTAGGTTTTTTCCAGGGCCAGTTTAAGTTCCCAGTCCTCCCCTGTCCCTAACCTCTGTCTCTCCAGCTTTTCAACATGTCTGTTTCCTCTGTTGGTTTATAGGCTACCGATTCTCAGGGAAGTTTGCCGATTCTCAGATTGTCGATAGATCTTGCGGTTCTTCATATGAATCACTGACCAGCCACTTGTTATGAAGACCAGGTCTTTTAGTTTTGAATTCTTTTTTTGTTTCTTCCTAAAAACAGAGCTCCATGGAGAAACCCATGAAACACAGACCCAAGTCTGCTCCTGTTATAACCAATGCGTACGTCCAGAACAAAAGAGAGGATGAGTGCCTGTGTGTGCAACTGGACAGCTTGCACTACCAGCACCACGCAAGTATAATCAGACTCAAGCAAGCCATGAGCGACGTTGTCAGACATAAGAGGAACCTGCTCACCCAAAGGGCTATCACACCTCAGTCATCACTGGACCACATCATGGATGAAATCCATACGTACAAAAAGGATAGGAGCCGCCCCGGCCTTACTAAAAGCAATCTCCCTGCAAGTACAGAGCTGTATGTGGAGCATGACATGAGTTCAAAATGGCCGCCTTCTCCATCCTATTTGCCCAGTGTTGCTCACAACTCATTCAACCAAAGGGAAAGCATGAAAAGGGACGAAGCAGGCGACAGAAGATTTCCACTCATGGATGACGCAAAGGTAAAGTCTACCGAACATATTCAAAAACACGAAAGAAAAGTGACAGTGATGTCACCGGGACAGAGGAGGACCCAAAAGGGCAAGGATTTTCTGACGTATAAAGAGCTCAGTCAGATTGCCTGTCTGGAGAACATTTCCACAAGGGAGGCTGAGAGGCAACAACAACAGAAACAGATGCAAAAACAGCAAATGAAACGATCGCTGGACACCGCCCTGCAGGAGAAAGTGCACCGATTCCTCCGGAAGCTGGAATAGGTGGACGCTGACAATTCAACACCTGTTATATAGTGTACATGCCAGCAACAATTATTAGATGAAAGGAAATCAAGAAGTTGGAAAACCACAGAGAATACAAAATAGAGCGGGATAACAGGACAAAATCAAGGACCACCCCCACTTGCTGCTTGACGTGTCCATACAACATTTAGAGCTCCAAATGTCCTGTATCGTTTCTTTACCACAGAGGCAGGTAATGTTGCATATAACCTTCAAGGGCATGCGTATCATAGAGACAGCCCCTGCAGCTGCAATGGGGCCCTTGGAGAGAGGTAAAGAGGACCCACTAGTAAATATGGCAGTGGAGAATTGACCCAGGGGTTGTAGAAAGGGCATGGTTTGATTGTGGTAAAATTCAATACCACGGTTTAATCTTTGCTATAGGTGCCTGTCCCGCTTTTGTGTCACTGATGCACCCCTTAAAGGGGTTGTGCCACAAAAAATATTCTATATTTGTAAAACCAGGACATGGATCTGAATACTTTTATAATTGCATGGAATTTAAAAAAAATTGTATAGCCACTGAGTTATTCAATAAAATGTATCTGTATACCACCACCTGCTGTTTATTTTCCTTATTTCTTGTCCACCTCACCGAGGTGGTCACATGTGCTCTGTTTAAATCTTTAGCTGTCACCAGCTGACACACACACTCTAAGCTGGCAGCCTGAAATATCTAGAAGGAGAATCAGAGCAATGAATGGGGAGACCTCTGGATCCATGATAGGTACAGGGCTGGTTCTAGCTTTGTTATAAAGAGATTGTCATTTACTATATGATGTCTGATTTTCATTTTTTACATCGATCATGGCATAAACCCTTTCAGTGTTTTCAACTACTTTGACTCCTGTCGAGATGCAGTGCTTTTTGGTGGTATACATCCCACTTGCAGATCCAGGCTGCCCCCCCCCCCCCCCCCCCCCCCCCCCACCATAGACCTACGATTCATGGACCCAAATAATAGGCAACCTCTTTATGAAATAGATCATTCAGATTAACTAGTGGGAACAAACTGCACCCACTCAATGACCCTGATTTATCATACCTTTTTAATCCAGAATTCTGGCGTCAAAAAGTCACAAAAATATTATTTTGTGGGTGGGAAAGTGTGTGTGGTTAGCTATGTTAATGAGTTTCACTCCAGTTTTATCATTGATACTTTTTAATACAGTTCCAAAAAAGTCGCAATCTCACTCCAGGAGGAGGGTGGAGTAGGAAAACTGGAGGAGCTTCTCTAGACAGAAGTGTTGGGTCTGAGGAAAAAACAAATTTATCAAGTAACATAAGACATTTGATAAATGTTGCACAAAGTACTCCAAGTCCCGAGAGGGCTCATTTGTTGGCTCCTTCTGGTTGAACTCACTTTAGAGTATCTGGGGAGGTGGGGGCATAGTGGGTAAAGATAACTCTACAGATTTTTCTTCACTTTTCACATCAAAGGTCTGCCTGGTGACAGATGAAATGTGACTAATAACTGTATTTAATTGTAGAAAAATAAAGCATTGTATAATATTAGTCAGTCTCAACCCTCATGGGGCATCCACCAGAACAGACTCAAAGTACTTTTAATTTTGCATAAATGTTAATATATGAAGCTTTGCAATATACTCTATGTTATTATAGCATTTTTTTTTTACCTTCTAGTAGGCTGTAGTTCTTATTTCCCTAAATACTAGAGGGGGAGGAGGGGGGTGCAGCTGCAGTTTCTTTTCCTCAGTGTGTCTGTAACTCGGGAGCAAAATTGGAAGGACAACCGACGATGAAACAATGAGATGGGCAGAAAGAAAACCAGAGGACATCACACAGAGGACGGTCTCCTATCCAAACACAGCCGCACCCATGGCCGTTTCTGCTATGCTACCAGTGTTCCTCCCACCCACCCTGGAGCGCTGGGTCCTGTCACTCACCGCTCAGCTCCCCGCGCTCTTCCCCTCCTTCAGGCCAGTGGGGCACAGAATGGTGAAATAGGGAGACTTCTCCCTGCTCCACCATTTAGCCTGCCAGATCGCGCTGCCGAACTGTGAGGGAGGAGCCTACAGCCTGTGAATCTTCATAAGCTCCTCCCATACAGGGCTACAGAGCGATCTGTGTCTGCAGGGGAGAGAGGACTGTGAGCTTCAGGAACGGGACAAGGTGAGTAGGTACTGTGTATTTTGTTGTGTTTTTTTTTACACAGAGAGGGCATTACTATATCAAAGGGGGCACAGAGGAGAGGGCATTACTTCTACAAAGTGGGCACAGAGGGAGGAGAGGGCATTACTACTAGAAAGGGGGCACAGAGGAGAGGGCATTACTACTACAAAGGGGGCACAGAGGAGAGGGCATTACTTCTACAAAGGGGCACAGAGGAGAGGGCATTACTACTACAAAGAGGGAACAGAGGAGAGGGCATTACTTCTACAAAGAGGGCACAGAGGAGAGGGCATTACTTCTACAAAGAGGGCACAGAGGAGAGGGCATTACTACTACAAAGGGGGCACAGAGGAGAGGGCATGACTACCACAAAGGGGGCACAGAGGAGATGGCATTACTACTAAAAAGGGGGCACAGAGGAAAGGGCATTACTTCTACAAAGTGGGCATAGAGGAGAGGTCATTACTACCATAAGGAGGGCACAGGGGGCATTACTACCATAAAGGGGCACAGAGGGCATTGCAACTACAAAGGGGCACAGAGGGCATTGCTACTATAAAGGGGGTACAGAGGGCATTACTACTAAAAAAAAGTGCACAGAGGGCATTGCTACTATAAAGGGGGCACAGAGGGCATTACAACCATAAAGGGGCACAGAGGCAGGGGTCGAGTGGAGGGGGAACGCATGGGAACGGCGTTCCTGCACTTTTTTCATGGCAGGAACGCCGTTCCCTTTCAGCCTCAAGCCAGGAGAACACGGCTGAATCAGATTCACAGGGGGAGACTGTGCAGGGCAGGCTAGGGGAGGAGGGGCGGCTTCAGTCTGTGCGGTGCCGCTGCCTGCGACTCCTCTCATGGCGCCCCGCCCCCTAATGACATCATCTCCTTCACTACGAGATCATTTAGAATGTCTTTTAGAAAAGTTTGTCCTAAGATTCGAACTCACGACCTCTACACATCAGAGCAAGGCATTTACCCTCACAGCCATCAAAGCTGTCAAGGTAGTTGCTTAAAAAAAAAATATAAGACTTCTACTTATACCTAGTGTACTGATACCTAGTGTACAACCATACACATGACAGCTGCCCACTGTGTATGGATGTAGCAGAGCTGGGTGTGTTGGGGCAGCTGTCATGTGTATGGTTGTACACTAGGTATCAGTACACTAGGTATAAGTAGAAGTCTTATATTTTTTTTTTAAGCAACTACCTTGACAGCTTTGATGGCTGTGAGGGTAAATGCCTTGCTCTGATGTGTAGAGGTCGTGAGTTCGAATCCTAGGACAAACCATACACATGACAGCTGCCCACTGTGTATGGATGTAGCAGAGCTGGGTGTGTTGGGGCAGCTGTCATGTGTATGGTTGTACACTAGGTATCAGTACACTAGGTATAAGTAGAGTATGTGTGTAGAGGTCATGAGTTTGAATCCCAAGACAAACTTTTCTAAAAGTGTTTTTTTATTTTAATTTTTTTTTTAGTCCGCAGCGACACAAATTACAGCATGCTAGATTTTCTGTGCTTTTTTATTTTTTGGAGGGGGGGGGGGGGGGGGGGGGTTGCAGTGGATCTTGGGTGAGTTCCCACACTTTTTTTCCCAGGACTTGACCCCTGCACAGAGGGCATTACAACCATAAAGGGGCACAGAGGGCATTACAACCATAAAGGGGCACAGAGGGCCTTACTACTATAAAGGGGGCACAGATGGCTTTTCTACTAAAGGGAGCACAGAGGGCATTGCAACTACAAAGGGGCACAGAGGGCATTGCTACTATAAAGGGGGTAACATAGTGCATAAGGCCTAAAAAAGACATTTGTCCATACAGTTCGGCCTGTCATCCTGCAAGTTGATCCAGAGGAAGGCAAAAAAAAAATACTGGGGGGGGCGTGGCTAACTGCCGACATGAGCGCACGCACTTGAGCTCTGCTCCGTACCCCGATCTAAATCCTTCAGCATCCTGACATTCTGGCTTCACAGAAGGGCGAGTGGCAAGTGCAGAGGAGGAAGAAAAGACCTGGGGAGGCTGTCATGGGTCCCAGCAAGGCACAATCGGCGGCTGAAAAGCTGAAAGAATATGTCAGGCAAGAGGCCCAAAATGGCGCCGCCGGCCCTGCCACGCCGCGGGCGGCGGTAACGAGGGGTCAGGCAGCGCTGCAGACGGAGGCGGAGGAAGTGGAGGAGCCGGAGGTGACACTCAAGACGGTATCTCATCAGCTCCTCACAGCGATTTCCACCTGCCAGACGTCCCTTACCTGCAAGATAGAGGAGGTGAAGGTGGATCTGGGCCTTCTCAGACAGGACGTGCAGCAGCTCAGAGAGCGAGTGCGCCACACGGAGGACAGGGTCTCCGCTCTGGAGGACTTTACTAGGCCGCTGGCGGGCAGGCTACAGGCTGTGGAGAGGTCTGTTGGCCTGTGGCAGCAAAAATGTGACGACCTCGAAAACAGGGCCCGGCGCAACAACGTCAGGATCCTGGGGTTACCTGAGAGGGCGGAAGGCTCAGACCCGGCCACTTTTCTGGAACTCTGGTTCAAAGCGCAGTTCCCAGACGCGCCTTTTTCTGGCGCCTACGCAGTTGAGCGAGCTCACCGGGTCCCTGCCAGACCCCCTCCCCCTGGGGCTCCCCCTAGGCCCCTGCTGGCGCGGATGCTCAATTGGAAAGACAGAGACCTGATCTTGGGACAAGCAAGAAACAAGCGGGATATTAAACATGACGGCGCAAACGTATCGCTGTTTCCTGATTTCTCAGCGGAGCTGCAAAAGAAGAGGGCCACCTTCATCTCTATCAAGCGGCGCCTCCGTGACATGAACCTGCAGTACTCCATGGCCTACCCGGCGCGCCTCAGGGTGATAGACGGCGAGAAAACTGTCTTTTTTGTGGACCCCAAAGAGGCGGAGGAGTGGATCTCAAAGAGGCCAAGTCGTCCGGATCCGCGCTGAGGACTACTTGTATTGGGACAACTACAGCTTTCCTGAGTGGTAACGTTGTTTATGTGGGCATTTAAGACTCTGGTATCGTCACTTTTTGGAATTGCCCCATGTTTTCTGCACAGCTGCGGCAAAGTGGTATGCAGGACATCCCTATGCAATCGCTACTGTAACTGTGGTTGTCCTTTTCGCCTCCTTTGTTATTATCCTGATGTCTGATTCCCCCCCCCCCCATCCTCCCTCTCCTCCCCTGTGCCCCCTTCTCCCCTTATACTCTTGATTTTTGTTATTTGTTATGGCCAGAGATGTCTCCTTGATCTGGGGTTGAGCGGATACCTGCATAGGTTTTCCATCATATTACACTATGCAGGTCCCCGATACATCAGCCACGAAACGGAGTGACATAGACGTCACCGACTATAGAGTCTCTCACTCATTTGTTATACTGTTATTAAGTTGTAGATGGTTCATACTGTTAAAGGCATGGTATATGAGGCATGATGTGGTATCACGCGGGGTGTGCATGAGAGGGTTGGAGATGGGTGGTCATGATTCACGCGTAGGGAGAGGGGTGTACTGTGCAGAGATTGGTCCACCTCACCATTATGGCTGATTTCAAAGTGATGTCATGGAAAGTGCGGGGGTTGGGCAATCCGAGGAAAAGGATTTCTGTTTTCTCACATGTCAGGCAGTACAGCCCTCATATTTTGGGCCTGCAGGAAACTCATTTAACCCCAGAGACAGGGAACAGGATTAAAAAACCGTGGGTTCAATGGTCAATGAATGCGTACGGATCTACACACTCTAGAGGGGTGGCCTTGCTTGTTCACAGGAACATCAGGTGGGAGGTTCAGCGTTCAGTTGCAGACCCTGAAGGCCAATACATACTAGTGTACGCTTTCATTAACTGCGCCCCATACGTTGTAATTAATATTTACAACCCCCCCCCGGCTACTACGTCCATATTTCAGGTGGTGATGAGCTTTGTCGCGCACTACCCTAATGCCAAATTTATCTGCATGGGCGATTTTAACCTAGTAATGCATGAGGACCTGGACAGGTTCCGCTCAGGGGACAGAGTGGGTAGCTTTGCTCAGGGGGATACCACTTTGGCCAGGATCGCATCTGAATTTGGGTGGCTAGATATGTGGAGATTACGCTTTCCCCTTCAGAAGGAGTACTCTTGCTTCACCCCCGCTAGAGGCGCACTATCCAGAATAGACTATATTTTTGGTAGCGCTGCTGTATACACGGATCTTGATAGCATTGAGTACGGGGCGCAGGGGCCCTCAGATCACGCCCCGGTCTTAGCTCAATTCACTCTATATAACGGCATTAGGCAGAGTGTTAAGATGCATATTCACCCCTTCTGGTTGTCTTTGCTGTCTTCTAATGATAGAGTTCCCGATCAACTCCAAGTGTTTCTTGCAATGCAGGACGAGATGACGGATGGACTGCTGCTCTGGGAGACGCTGAAAGCCTATCTGAGGGGGTGCCTTAAGTCATCTATCTCTTATATTAAAAGGGATTCTGCGCGTAAGGAACTAGAACTGCACTCTAGTTGTAAGGCAGCCGAGAACTCCTTTAGGTCTGACCCCACGGATGCGAATAGACAGGATTGGATGCTGAAAGGCAGGATGTATATGGCACATCTTAGGGAAAAGAGCGAGCGCAAGCTGTTCTTCCTGAAGCAACAGAACTTTGAATTGGGTAGTCAGGCTGGCAAGCTGCTGGCTCATGTTGTACGTAATAACAGCATGTCTCCCCCGATAATTAGGATAAAGGACGCTGCTGGGGTGGTGGTGGATTCAGTGGGGGATATCCTGAACAGATTTAAGGGCTTCTATCAGGATCTCTATAGCTCAGCGGCTCAATATTCCGCTCAGGGGTTGAGGGCCTATCTAGATCAGGTCGCGCACCCGCAACTCAGCGAGGAGGATAGGTCCTCATTGGAGGCTGACATATCGCTGGAAGAAGTTCAGTTAGCCATGTCAGAGCTCCCTACTGGGAAGGCACCAGGGCCCGACGGGATCCCGGTAGAGGTCTACAGGAAATATACTGAGGTTTTGGGGCCAGAGCTTCTTAAACTTTACCAAGTGGCACAGCAGAGGCGTAGACTCCCGGACTCGATGTATGATGCCACTATAGTGGTGATTCTGAAGCCGGACAAGGACCCCTTGGAGTGTGGGTCATATAGACCGATATCACTCCTGAACTTGGATTATAAAATTCTCACGAGACTGATTGCCTCCAGACTGAACAAGGTGATAGCTTCAGTGGTACATAAGGACCAGTCTGGGTTCATACCGGGACGGTCAACTTCCGACAATATCAGACGGGCGCAGGTCATAGCGCAGGTAGGAGTGGCGAGGGACGAGCGCTGGGCCATGGCATCTCTAGACACCGCCAAGGCTTTTGACTCTGTGGAGTGGGTGTTCCTCTTGGAAGTGCTACGTTGCTTCGGTTTTGGCCCTAGGTTTATTGAATGGGTGGAAATCCTGTATCACCTTCCCAGGGCTAATATACTTGTAAATGGGTCAATTTCTGAGTCCTTCGGACTCCACAGGGGAACTAGACAAGGCTGCCCCCTGTCACCACTTTTGTTCGCCATAGCTATTGAGCACCTTGCTTTGAGAATTCGGCAGGACCTGGTCTTTAAAGGAATTGCTATGGGTGACAGAGCGGACAAGGTTGGACTTTATGCGGATGATCTCCTCCTCTTTATGGACGAACCCGAGACGACGCTCCCTAGAGCGATTGATGTAATTGGCGAGTTTGGACGGTTCTCGGGGTTGCATATAAATTGGACGAAATCGGCGCTCATGCCCCTATGGTCGCACACGTGGCCCCCTCAGTACTGTAACCTGCCAGTTGTGGACTCCTTCAAATATTTAGGGGTTATTATCACCAAAGATCCCCAGCTGGCGTACTCCCTGAATGTTGCTCCCCTGGAGGCCCTGTTTATGGATAAATTTAGGACGTGGCGGGCCTTACCACTATCCATCATGGGAAGACTGAATCTAGTCAAAATGACACTTCTGCCTAAAGGGCTATACCTGTTAGCGCATGCGTGCACCCCGGTACCGCAGGGTTTTTTTACCCGCATCCATTCTTTAGTGACTAAATTTGTGTGGGGGGAGTCCAGACGGAAGCTGTCCCTTCAGGTCCTGCAGAGGCCCAAGCTGGAGGGTGGCGCTGCTTTACCTGATTTCTTCCTTTATTATCTGGCTGGGCAGTTGAAATTTCTGGCCACTTGGGTTCAGCCGCTTGGCCTGCCCAATGCGGAATACTATCTCAGGGAGCACCTGGGCCTATCCTCTATGTGGCCGGTTCTGGAAGGACCGCGTCTCATATCTGCGCGCTTGCTCCCCATCCATAAAATGGCCCATCAGGTGTGGTCAGCTGCCAAGTTGAGGTCGTTCAAAGACATCCCGGATGACATCCCTCTGTGGGATAACCCTATGTTTACCCATTTGAAAGATTTGGAGGGGGCAGGTTGGTGGAGGGCACGGGGGGTCAATAAATTGAGCGACGTTTACACGGGTGGCAGTCTATGTTCCTCCTCCCAGCTGCAAGAGAGGTTTGAGTTGCCTCGCTCCTTCCTGTTTAGATATCTACAGCTGAGGCATGCGCTGGCGGCACAGTTTGGGACGGGAAGTCACAAAATTTCTAACTACCCCCTGATAGGAGTCCTTAGGTCGCAGGGTCCGAGAGGTATCATTTCTGCTCTTTACACACACCTGCTTAATAATCGCACTCTGATGAATCCCCTTGCCGTTGAGGGGAAATGGAAGAATTCCATCCCTTCTCTATCGGCGGATGATTGGAATGAAGCATTGTTGTCTCCTACGCGGGTCTCTCCGTCAGTTACTAATAGACTGATCCAACTGTTTATTCTACATAGAAGCTACCTCACACCCGTCCGGTTGCAAAAGATGGGCAGATTGTCTCATAATAGATGTCACAGGTGTCATCAGGATGGAGCGGACTTCTGGCATCTCATGTGGGACTGCTCGTATTTGAGAGGCTTCTGGGGGGCTGTGGTAGGAGTACTATCCGCATTGGTCCCTAATGCGGTACCGTTGTGCCCTAAGAGCTGCTTACTTGGCATCCTAGATGAGGAGGTTTGGGGTCATCACCATAGGACTTTTCTGAGCGAAACCCTATTCTTTGCTAGGAAGGCCGTTGCTTTGAGGTGGATGGATGATAGAACGCCTACACTGAGTCAATGGAAAGCTTTGGTCAATCAGGCCGTCAGCTTGGAAAAGGTTGTCTATATTCATAGGAAGTGCCCACAAAAGTTTGACAAGGTCTGGGGTGATTGGTGTGCGTCCCCTTTAACTGTGCATGATGCGTGTATGTACTCAGCTGCCGATGTGTAGTAAAACACCTGCGTATGGAGGCACTTATCTCCTTTACCCTGTATTCCTTCGTTGTCAACTGACTCAGATACCTCACTGCCGAATTGGGTGTAATGCATTACTGTTCTGTACTGTTGTGCTGACAATCTTTCCCCTGCGTGGGATCGACCCTGGATCTGATTTCTCTCTGCTTATGCCAATGTAACATGCCTTTCTTGTTAAACTTCAATAAAACGAGTTTAAAAAAAAAAAAAAAAAAAATACTGAGGTAGAAGCCATTTTTCCCTACTTTAGGGGAAAAAAAAAATTCCTTCCCGACACCAATCAGGCAATCAGAATAACTCCCTGGATCAGAGGGCATTGCTACTATAAAGGGGGCACAGAGAGCATTACTACTATAAAAGTGCACAGAGGGCATTGCTACTATAAAGGGGGCACAAAGAGGGCATTACTACTATAAAGGGGGCACAGAGGGTATTACTACTGTAAAGGGGGCACAGAGGTCATTACTACTATGAAGGAGGCACAATGGGCATTATTACTGTGAAGGGGCACAAAGAGGGCATATCTACTGTGAGGGGGCATAACTATTATGGGGGCACAGAGTGGGCATTACTAGTGTGAAGGCAGCACAATGGGAAATACTACTATGAAGGGGCCACAGAGTGCATTACTACTGTGAAGGGGGCACAGAGAGGGAATAACTACTGTGAGCTGGCAAAAAGATCGTATTACCAATGTGAAGGGGGCACAGATGTGTCTGTCACCATCACCATGCCCACAGTGTTCCTATGTCTTGACGCAGCTGCAACAGGGCGTTCTGTGTGGAGCAAGAAGCAGAAAGAGAAGGCAGCGCCGCCAGCATGGAGTCCCGTGGGAGAGGCACAGGGAGGCACACTAAGCACGTAGATCACACATCCAACATGATCTACACAAGTGTTATCTGTGGTTTTACATAGGACTGCAGGTAACACTACCACATTATCAGCACTAGTGTTATCTGTGGTTTTACATAGCACTGCAGGTAACACTACTACATTTTCTGTACTCAGATAACCATCACGGTGTCATCTGTGCTGTTACATAGGACTGCAGATAACATCTACTATAGTATCTGTACTCAGAGATGTATCACTGTGTTACCTGTGGTGTTACATAGGACTGCAGGTGATATCAACAACATTATCTGTACTTGTACCGCCCCAGATCTGGCAGGACAGTCTTGGAGTTAGGTGGCTACTTGGCTTTCATACTATTTTTTTTAATGGGGGGCTCCTGAAACTCCTTTTAATTGGCAGGCTCCTGAAACTCCCAATAATCTGCTGATTTTGCCACGGAAAGCTGTAAGTTCCTACATATTTTGCAGTGATCTTGTAGTTCTACAGGAAGCCCACTGCATTCATTCCTCACACCAAGTCCTCCGATCTTGCAGTGGCCCTCTGGTCTGGGTAATAGAAGGGATTCTCCCACATGTGGATATGGACATGATGAGGAGGAGGTGCAGAGGTAGCAGTTGGAACCAGGCCATGTTGCAAAAATTTAGGCAAATCTAGGAACGTTTCCACGCAGTGTGGAGTTCATTTGTGTTTTCGAATTAGCTTAAAGAAGTTCTCAGCCTTGGGCAATCCATACTTGTTAGGCCTCTTTCACACTACCATATGGCTATTTCAGTGTTTTGCGGTCCGTTTTTCACGGATCCATTGTTCCGTTTTTTTGTTTCCGTTGTGTTTCCGTCCGTTTTTGCGTATAGCATATACAGTATACAGTAATTACATAGAAAAAAATTGGACTGGGCATAACATTTTCAATAGATGGTTCAGAAAAAACGGAACGGATACGGAAGACATACGGATGCATTTCCGTATGTGTTCCTTTTTTTTGCGGACCCATTGACTTGAATAGAGCCACGGAACAGAAATACGGAAACGGAATGCATACGGAGTACATTCAGTTTTTTTTTGTGGAACCATTGAAATGAATGGTTCCGTATACAGAACGCAAAAAATGGCCCGCAAAACGGAAACAAAAAACGGTAGTGTGAAAGAGGCCTTAGAAAAGCCTTTTGTCAATAAGCTGATCAAAAAGTGTTCCCCTGCTTGGACCTCCAATGATTAGCTGTGACTCTAGTAGGAAGGGTTCAATTTCTCTGCAGTGCCACCACAGGGCTGATGAAGAATTACATAATGTCCATTCAAATCAATGGAAGGACAGGTCCTCCAGATTCTATTTGTAACCACTCTCTGGCCTAGAAATGAAGGTCCTAAACGGAGACCACCCTCTATTAACTCCATAACAGGGTAAATAAAAATGGGATTTCTAAACCGGACTATTCCTTTAACCAGAATACATTTTGGCAGATATTGAAGAGTCATGATCATACATGAAATCCCACCAACATCTATGGGTGGAAGCAGTTTAGTAATGCCAATTTTTTGTGGTTTATAACACAAAAGGGTGGGACTGATCAATGGCTGAAGTCATCGCGACTTGAGAAGGTCACAACAGAAAGCAAAGGTTCACATACTTTATAGAAAAGACATTTAATGCTGCTTTGTTTGGTAAGAACATGAGGTTGTGCATCATCTGATCTATTAGGGACAATGATGTATCATGGAGAAATTTATATGCAGCAATTCAGAAACATTGAAAGGGTTCACAAACTTTCTAGCACCATTGTGAGTGATTTATTTTATACTCCATGTGAATCATGAAATGTAATGAATGCTTTCCTCTGGAATATAACAATCTGCATCCCTCGTGATGTCCTGCAGAGAAGCTGCACTTCATGTCCATAGTGATTTCTTGTCATGTCTGCAGTCATACTTCCTTCTCACGAAAATAGGATCCTAAAAACAAATATATATATAGAAAAAAAAACAATGATATATAATAGTATTGAGGGTATCCCCGAAACGCGTTGAGTTTTACCATATTAAAGGTTATACACCTGAGCCTGGGAGACCGTACATTCCAGCTCTAGGACGGCTGAGGAGATACATCTTTTAGGGAAACTTGGCGAGAGGTGTAGGTGTTATGTGCTTATCCTGGTCTACCACCACTCCAGTATTGTAAGTAGCAGAGGATATCGGTGACATCTTGTATATTGTACCTTCAATCTATTTTCTGATCTTATATAATACACGCAGCAGTGATGGCCAATCCACCCATATACTGTATAAGGCCGTGTTCACATTCCATTTTTGTCCCACGTTTAGCATCTATTAGACAGCAAATACTGTGACATTTATTGCTATCTCAGAGGAAATGAGTTTAATATACAATGCTAATCCCGTTTATGGAAGACATTTCCTGTGCTCATTGTAGTCACCTGCAGAGATGCCAGCAAGATCGGGAAAAGGGAAGTGACAACTGCAGTACAGGACTTTCTGGTTCAGAAAAAGGGTGTCAGTGTTCATGTCTATGCTTCTATACGAAAACAAAAATCTAATGCGACTCCTAAGTACAAGAATATAACTACTATAATACTGCTCCTATGTACAAGAATATAACTACTATAACACTGCCTCCTATGTACAAGTATATAACTACTATAATACTGCCTCCTATGTACAAGAATATAACTACTATAATACTGCTCCTATGTACAAGAATATAACTACTATAATACTCATATGTACAAGAATATAACTACTATAATACTGCCTCCTAAGTACAAGAATATAACTACTATAATACTGCTCCTATGTACAAGAATATAACTACTATAATACTGCTCCTATGTACAAGAATATAAACTACTATAATACTGCTCCTATGTACAAGAATATAATTACTATAATACTGCTCCTATGAACAAGAATATAACTACTATAATACTGCTCCTATGTACAGGAATATAACTACTATAATACTGCCTCCTATGTACAAGAATATAACTACTATAATACTACTCCTATGTACAAGAATATAACTACTATAATACTGCTCCTATGTACAAGAATATAACTACTATAATACTGCCTCTATGTACAAGAATATAACTACTATAATACTGCCTTCTATGTACAAGAATATAACTACTATAATACTGCCTCCTATGTACAAGAATATAACTACTATAATACTGCTCCTATGTACAAGAATATAACTACTATAATACTGCTCCTATGTACAAGAATATAACTACTATAATACTGCTCCTATGTACAAGAATATAACTACTATAATACTGCCCCTATGTACAAGAATATAACTACTATAATACTGCCCCCCATGTACAAGAATATAACTACTATAATACTGCCCCCCATGTACAAGAATATAACTACTATAATACTGCTCCTATGTGCAAAAATATAACTACTATAATACTGCTCCTAAGTACAAGAATATAACTACTATAATACTGCCTCCATGTACAAGAATATAACTACTATAATACTGCTCCTAAGTACAAGAATATAACTACTATAATACTACCTCCTGTGTATAAGAATATAACTGCTATAATACTTTCTCCTATGTACAAGAGTATAACTAGTCTTACCTTCATAGTGCTGCTTATCGCACCTTTTTAGCTTTTATATAGGGTATTAAAAAGTTTAACAAGTGAAAAACCTACCAAGCTTCTCTGTGGCCTCCACACACACACTGGGGTACATGCCGTCACGGTATGTAGCAAGGAGGATATTGGACTTGGTTTTTACCATTATGACTCCATTATTATCCTGAAATAAGAAATATAATTTACACAATCTTAGCATTATAGCCAAAATAAAGGCTTCCTACCTGGCAGATGACTGAAGGGTTTCTCCAGGATTACATAACCTGAGGTGCTAGAGCTGACTATACTAAAATTGCATGCCTGGTCTTCAGGGTTGTGGCTGTAGGGGGCGCTGTATCATTACATGGGTTCCTAGCAGGGTCTGTTCATTGTATATAAGGAGCCCGATCTCTAAAATATAATGGCATACCTAGGGGAAACTATGTCAACAGGGATGGCCAACCTAAGGCTCTCCAGCTGTTGCAAAACTACAACTCCCAGCATTCCCAGACTGCCAATAGCTATCAACCTACAGCAGGTCATGGTGGGAGTTGTAGTTTTACAACAGCTGGAGAGCCGTAGGTTGGCCATCCCTGGACTATGTCATGGGTGGTGGACACTAGTCCAGGGCAATTTATTTTTATTTTTTTACACATCGTGGTTTATTTTATTTTTTTTTGGGGGGGGGGGGGGGGTCATTTTGTACTATGGTCACTGTTCAGTCAAAAGACTGACACAAACATTTTTCATTCTTTTTATGTTTCTTTAAAAAAAAAAAAAAATCAAAAAATTCTGCTTTATCTCGCCATTTGACACCCATTCATTTATTTTTTATTTTCCGTTGATGGAGCTGTATGAGGACTTTTTTTTTACGGGGAGAGCTATAATTTATATTGGTACAATTTCTGATAATTTTTTACTCTATCTTTTTGGGAGGGATAAGGCCATAAAATTCTGGATTGGGATTTTTATTTATGCCATTCCCCATGGGGGATAAGCCCATGCAATACCATCCCTGCAAACATCCGCAGTACATGTACTACAGGTATCTTACAAGGAGATATAGATTTACATAGATGAGTTTTGCATACAGAGCGCTGCCCCTAGTGGTGGCTGCAGAAAGAAATATTTCTAGCATTTAGGTTCACACTTTAGTGACCCCAGAGAGAAGACGACTTCTCTCCAGTCTCGCAGAGAGATTTCCAAATCCTAGGTCTCAGTGTCCCTCTGCTAGCAGTGACTATTATGGAGGAACCTGAGCTGACATCACACAACTACCACAAGCCACTCACACATTTAGCGTAGATGGAGTTCTTATCAGCACGGAGGCATTTGTAATTCTTGTCCAGAATTTGGAAGCCCTCTCTTCTAAGGACTGAGCTGTTCCTGAAGGCATTGATGATCACCTGGACTTGCTGAGGTTGAAGCTGCAATGAGAAGAACAGAAAAAAGTACAACAAATCCCATAAAACCACATATACAGTACACAACACAGATGGACAGGTATCTGAATACTCGATAATCCAGGTTCTCTGGACTACTGAATATAGGGTAATAGTTCTCCATAGTCGCCACCATCCCGGGAGATCTAATAAACTTAACTGACAGAAGATCCCATCAGGATCCCATCCGTACAATCACATAGACTTCCCGAGAGGGACAAGTACAGGATTTTTCAAGGGGGTTTCTAAGTGTCTTGGAGAAGCAACCGAGGCAGGGAAATGCCCCCGATTTATGGGCTTTGCCACCTTTCTACATAAATGACATCATTCCCTTTTATGGGTCGGTTTGGTGTTAGTGACAGTATTCCTATGGAGGAGTTGCTGCAATCCTGCCTATGAAAACACTAAAACCTTTTTTTGGCGAGCAGCCAACCCCTTTAACCCTTAATCATGTATTTTATTTATATTACACTCATTGCCAAAAAATAAAATAAAAAGTACCGCACCCATATAGATATGTCAGATTGCTGCAAAACTCGTCCAGCAGTTATGTCTCAGGCAGATATGGAAATGGTTACAGGTGTGCTCTGATTAGACACTGCATCTTTCCACAAAAGGTAAAAAAAAAAATGCTTCCCCCCGCTGTCCTATAAAAAGGCTCTCAGAGGCTACTTTTGGGTAGTGTACCTCTTATTGAGAGATCGCTGCTAGACATGCTTCTACAATTCCCTTGAAGACATTTTGCCAAGTTTACAGACTGCGAGAGGGGGCACCTCATTGGACTGAGAGAAGAAGGATGATCGTTTCAATGAATTTCCCACCATCTAGGCTGTTCCAATCAAGCTGTTAGAAGGTGTTGGAGCAGTGGTTACACGAGGGCACGCACATACGGTGAACAGGCTCCGGATGGCCCAGACAGACCACCAGTAGAGAAGACCACTGACAAACACGAGCAGCTACTACAGCTTTCTTGTCCACCATCCACACACAGGTGGCTCCTTCACCGCACTCCTGTCTCTGCTTGGACTATTTCCAGGCACTTAGCAGAAGGAAATTGGATGTCATTGTGCCCATTAAGTGTCCTGCCATTGACAGCCGGCCATCGTCATCTTTGTTTGCAGTTGTGTCGTAATCAGAACACTGGACTGCTACTGACTGGAACCATATGATCTTTAGAGACCAATCCAGGTTCTGTTTGAGATCCCAATGTGGTCGGATTCCAGTATAGAGGCCTTGTGGTGGGCGCTTCAACCCTGCCTTTGCTGTGGAGGACCCACTGCCCCAACTGCTGGTGGGATGATCTGGGGCATCATCATATACGACAGTCGGTCACCCCTAGTAGTGATATGAGGGACACTGACAGCTCAGTGATAAGTGCAGGACAACCTGCCGACACATGTGTTCCTCTCATGGCAGGGCTTCCAACTGGCATCTATCAGCAGGATGATGCTCACCACACACAGCAAGGGTTTCCCAGGAATGTCTCCACCAGATTACAAGACTTCCTGGGCTGCCCGGTCACCAGATTTATCACGGAGCATTTATGGGACCAGCTGGGACATCAGCTTCACCAACCTACAAGTGTGCAGGATCTACAGACCCATCTATAACATCTGTGGGCAAATATACTGCAGGATACCATACAGAACCTGTATGCCTCCATGCCCAACCGTATCTCATCTTATGTCCAGGCCAGAGGCGGTATCTCATCTTATGTCCAGTCTAGAGGCCGTATCCCATCTTGTATCCAGGCTAGAGGCCGTATCTCATCTTGTATCCAGGCTAGAGGCCGAATCTCATCTTGTATCCAGGCCAGAGGCCGTATCTCATCTTGTAGCCAGACTAGAGGTCGTATCTCATCTTGTATCCAGGCTAGAGGCTGTATCTCATCTTGTATCAAGGCCAGAGGTCATATCTCATCTTGTATCAAGGCTAGAGGCCGTATCCCATCTTGTAGCCAGGCCAGAGGCCGTATCTCATCTTGTAGCCAGACTAGAGGCCGTATCCCATCTTGTAGCCAGGCCAGAGGCCGTATCCCATCTTGTAGCCAGACTAGAGGTCGTATCTCATCTTGTATCCAGGCCAGAGGCCGTATCTCATCTTGTATCAAGGCTAGAGGCCGTATCTCATCTTATGTCCAGGCTAGGGGCCGTATCTCATCCTGCATCCAGGCTAGGGGCAGTATCTCATTTTGTATCCAGGCTAGAGGCCGTATCTCATCTTGTACACAGGCCAGAGGCCGTATCTCATCTTGTACACAGGCCAGAGGCCGTATCTCATCTTGTACACAGGCCAGAGGCCGTATCTCATCTTGTACACAGGCCAGAGGCCGCATCTCATCTTATATCCAGGCTAGAGGTCGTATCTCATCTTGTAACCAGGCTAGAGGTCGTATCTCATCTTGTATGCAGGCTAGAGGTCGTATCTCATCTTCTATCCAGGCTAGGGGCCGTATCTCATCCTGCATCCAGGCTAGGGGCCGTATCTCATCCTGCATCCAGGCTAGGGGCCGTATCTCATTTTGTATCCAGGCATTAGGCAGCCGATCAGGGTCCTTTCAGTTGTTCAGTTTTCCCCTTCACTCTAATACTGTAACCACTTACATATATCATCATTACATTTACACATAGAAAGTGTATGTCTGTGAAGGTTCTCATTTATCCAGGTCATGGTATATCTGTAAAGAATAAATCAAGGCAATTGGACTTACTGTAGATTTCTTGAAAACGTTTCACTCGTTCTTCCAACGAGCTTTCACTCAGAATTGAGAAAGCTCGTTGGAAGAACGAGTCAAACGTTTTCAAGAAATCTACAGTACGTCCAGTTGCCTTGATTTATTCTTTACAGATAGATAATTTAATTCCATTCCAACGACTCCTCCTTGGCTATTTTTTTTATTTATTTTTTTCCACGAGTTTATTTAGGATGGAGCAGGAGTTAGTGGTGGTCTTGGGCAGGAAAGTGCACCAATAATTTAATTATAGTTAATAAATGTTCCTGCAGCTGCCACCAGGGGGTGATAGCTGCATATAGATTTTTAGTGGTAGCAGGGAGAATTACAACTAGTAACTTGATTTTTTCCCCCCAGAACTACGGTACTCATAGAGAGAGGGGTTCTCAGTCTCCCCTCTTCCCAAGTGCGCCCCTGTCCTTACATGGAATCCTGGCGGTGACATCAGGGCGGTGGCTTCTCGTATTTTGATGAGTGCAGCGCTCTCCACGTGTTGCGTTTTTATTAGGGCGTCATACAATAGATTCTGTATCTGGTTCATTTCTTGTTACACCTGTTAAAAGTAATATATTTATATGAGGGGGGAGGGGCGCTACTGGAAAGCTAATCAGATGGATTATTAGTCAGTCTAGGAGCTCGCACTATATGCTTATCACTCGGGGATCGGCGCAGTGTCCATACAGGGCAATTCCCGTAACCAATATCACATCGCTGGGGCCAGCTGTTCTAAGAGTTCTGTACTCTCTTCCTAGGTCAGGGACATCACGTTCATCAGTCACGCGGCCTAGATGCAGCTCAGTTCCATTTAGGGCTCATTCACACAATCGTATTTTCTTTCTGTGTCCGTTCAGTTATTTTTTTTTTTCATTTCAATGGGTCTGCAAAAAAACGGAAGGTACTTGGTGTGCATTCCGTTTCTGTATGTCCGTTCCGCAAAGAAATAGAACATATTGTCCTATTATTGACCGCATTACGGACAAGGATAGGACTGTTCTATTAAGGGCTCGTTCACACGAACGTAAGGGCTCAGTGCCCGTGCTGCGGTCCGCAATGCACGGGCACCGACTGTGGGGCAGCCGCATGTGGATAGCAGACCCATTCACTTGAACGGGGTCCGCGATCCGTCAGTTCCGCAAAAATATAGGACAAGTTCTATCTTTTTGTGGAACGGTAGCCCGGAACGGAACCACACGGAAGCACTCCGTCCCGATCAGCATCCCCAGATTTGCAGACTTATTCAAGTGAATGGGTCCGTATCCGTTATGCGGAAGCACACGGCCGCTGCCCCGTGTATTGCAGAACCGCCATATGCAGCACGGGCAACGAGCCCTTACGTTCGTGTGAATGAGCCCTAATGGCCAGCTGTTCTGTTCCGCAAAATACAGAATGCACACGGACGTCATGCATATTTTTTGCGGATCTGTGTACCTGCACAGACACACTCTATTCAATCAGTGCTGCTCCTGTCAGTCTGTGCAGGTACACCCCCCCCCAACTGGTTACCTCCCCCCTGTACCCTTACTGCAGACTGCTAGCAATTCATTCATAACTTCTAGTAGGAATAATAAAGAAATGGCACAACATAGAGACATAAGAATAGATGCTCCAGAATTGTTATTACATGAGGAATGCATGAAGCTGTTAAAACAGACATGTCAGGAGCGGTGACAGGGCCTCTAAGACAAGTGATTGAGCCTGGGCTGCAATACCAAGCACAGCCACTATACAATGGATGGCGCTGTTCATGGTAAGATGTGAGGAGGTCACAGCTCTCCAAAGCTTTTTCAAACAGCTGATCGGCAGAGCAATTCTATGACAGAATAAAGGCATTCCGTTATACATTCCGTTATAGAATTGCATTATGGTCCGTGGTAACAGAATCCATACCGCAATTCACCTGTTACCAGTAAACAAAGTGTGAACGAATTTCATAAGTGGAAATTCGCTCATCTCTATTATTAACCAAAACAGTATTCATATTTGGTACCGCCGACCTGTAAAATAAAAATAACTTATAATTTCAACGGTCCCCCCCCCAAAAAAATAAGTCCATTAAATATAAGTACCCCAAAATGGTATCAATAAGGCTACTTTCACTCTAGCGTTTCTATTTTCCGGTATTGAGATTGCTGCGGTTTGCTTTCCGTCCTGGGATGTGGAGCAAGACGAATCCACCATGACCCACGATGCAAGTCAACGGGGACGGATCCGTTTTCTCTGACACAATAGAAAACGAATCCGTCCCCCATTGACTTTCAATGGAGTTCATAACGGATGCAGACGGTTGTATTATCAGTAACGGAAGCGGTTTGGATGAACCTTGCCCGATCCAGCAAAACCGCTAGTGTGAAAGTAGCCTAAAAACTACAATTCATCCCGCAGAAAAAGACGTCCTAAAGCCTCATTCACACATCCGTGTCCGTGAGAAGGTGGTCAGTGACGCGTCCATGAAGGGTCCGTGTATCCGTTTTTTGCTGTCCCGGTGTCATCTGTGTTTCACTGACATTGCACAGCTGAAAAAAAAAATATTTTCAAAGCATCTCTTCCTGATGATCCGTGAAACACGGACCCCTAGACTATAATGGGCGTGATGGATCCATGAACACGGACAAAATAAAGCATGCCGTGCTAAACACACGGTTCCATGGACCGCGGTAAAACACTGACGTGTGAAGACAGTCATTAAATGAATAGGGACGTGTGAATGAAGCTTAATACGGGTACGATGACAGGAAGAAAACGGTTAAGACTCTGGTGATGCGGAGCCGCAGAAATAACAGCGTCTATTGTGTGAATGTAGTAAAAATACTTCACTCCGACCACTAGAATAAAAATTTTTTAAAAACTCAGATAACAATGGTGCAATTGCTCCTTTTTTTCACCCCCCCCCCAAAAAATGTAATAAAAGCTCAGTAATAAATCATATTTACTCCCCACACAACTCATCTTGCAACTAAAAAAAGCAAGCCCTAAATTGACGTTGACATAAAAAAAAAAATGCATGTAAAATTTTGTGGTAACAGAACTAGTCATTAAAGGGTTAAGGCTAAAAATCTAATGAATAACAACCGTTAGCCCATAGATAGCAGCCATAACGTAAACCGGCTCACCGCTCTGCGCCCCAGCACCGCATTCACACACAGCATCACGCGCAGAACTGCAGAAGGCGTGGCTACCACTCTCCAGACTCCCAATTGGCAGATATAACCCCGCCTACAATTCTTTTCCGCAACCCATTGGTTCATACTCCTGCCACTCACTCCCCCGGCTTCCAGTAGAGACTGGAAGGCGCGGCTACTACTCACCAGACTCCCGGTTGGCCGGCCAAAGTCTCCATAACCCCGCCTACAAACATTTTCCTGCATACCATTGGCTCTTACTGCTGCCACTCACTCACCCGGCTTCTGCCAGTGGCAACAGTAACAACGCGTTGCTACGGTAACTGTACACTGCTAAACTAATATGGCGGAGTGATACAGTTCGACGTAAAATAGTTCCATAAACGGGATTGTAAAATTGCAATGACATTTTATGGTGTGTGTCTGTATGTATATATATTACATTCTTACCATGTAGACTAGCAATAGAAGGTGAGAATAACGAGCTCATAACATGGAGGATAGGAAGGGACGATGAATAAATAGTGCTGCGGCAGTGTCCGTGTGCAGGGAGCATTGGTATTACCTACCATTTCACCAGCGCCGCTTATGAGAGTTTAAACCTGGTGTAGAAGAGTTTAATAGTCCTGTGGGATGTGATGGAGAGGCCGCGGAAGGATACACAGGTGAGTGAAGGGGCTTGGGCAGACTTGGGTTTCAGAGGAGGGAGGACAAGACGGTAAGTGCCTGGAATACATAAGAAGGGGATGCATGCAGGTATGTACAGCATACTATAGATACTGCAGGTGTAGCAGAGCTGAGTTTGCCTTAGTTACAATGTAACATTAGGACTCTCACCCCCATTATTTGCACGTTGCTAGTATGCCACAGGTGCGCCCTGCTCCCCACAGGTGCCCCCCCCCCCATGGTCCTAGCTGAGCATGTACCCTAGGACTGGGATTGCTGGGACGCCCCACGTTTGATGAATAAAGTGGCGGTGACACCATGGGGGAACCATGTATTTTAATTTTTTTTTTTAATATAATTAATGTTCATGGTTTTGTCACCACTAGGGGATGTGTCGCCCGGCGAGATGATCCCGGGGTGCAGAGGAACAAGGAAGGAAGGAATGGTGGCCGTCCAGAGCGCCCCGGAGCAGATGAAGGTAGGTCTGCGGCCTCCAGAGGGTGTTCTACATCAGCCACGACCGGTGAAAAGAAAGGCGCCTAGCTTGCATAGTACTGAGGATAGTATGTAGGTGGGTGTTTTTTGTTTGTTTTTTTAGCTGTTCGCTGGTTTCCCTCCATAAAGGAACCAGTTTTTTGTGAATCGCCTGACGGCTGGCGTAACGCTGTTCGTACACCCCCCTCCAACCACCGAGCAGATCCAGGGGATAGGTCATCAGCTACAAATAGTCAGAAAACCCATGTAAAGTCACCGCTCCTGAATTGTCAATTTTTTTAAACTACATTTTCTAGTAGGAATAAAAGAGGACAGCCTAGCGTTATAAGAAGAGATGCTCCCGAGTTGTTGCATTCTCTTTGGAGAGGTGACAGGTCCTGTGTTTTCCTCATCCTTAGGCCTCATGCACACGACCGTGCGTTTTTTTGCGGTCCGCAAGCCGCACGCAATGTAGACATGCCTATTCTTGTCCGAAAAATGGACAAGAATAGGACATGCTATATATTTTTTGCGGGGGCCACGGAACGGTGCACTCCGTGTGCTGTCCGCATGCATCTTTTGTGGCCCCATTGAAGTGAATGGGTCCGCACCCGAGCCGCAAAAACTGCGGCTCGGGTGCGGACCCGTAAAATGGTCATGTGCATGAGGCCTTATGAATTATATAGGATGGTGACTAAGAGCCCGATTACTATTTTATTATCGTAGCATCTCGTATGTCATCACACACACCTACCTGCTTGCGTGTTGATGTAGCAGAGCTGACTTTGTCCTATACAGAAAATTAACCCCTGATTTAGTGATAAAATATTGTGCTATCGGGGTCGAAATGAAAACCTCAACATCGCCTCGTTGCCAAATGTGCAGAACTTTACGAATTACAATATTGCATGAATTAATTAAATTAATTAATACCCTTGTGCCTCGTGTAGCATATAGTGTGCCGTATACGCCGCCCTCCTCGGCACCGCTTCAGTCTGATTGGTGCACCTGCAAATCTCCATGTGGTTGGGGACACTAGTTCATGGAGGGTTCATCAAAAGTATCTGCAGGATGATTGATGTGTTGTTAGGGGGTAATTTTGGGGTTGTCAGGGGATAATTGATGTGTTGGGGGGTAATTTTGGGGTTGTCAGGGGATGATTGATGTGTTAGGGGGTAATTTCGGGGTTGTCAGGGGATGATTGATGTGTTAGGGGGTAATTTCGGAGTTGTCAGGGGGGTAGACAATAGAGCTGTAACCTGACAGGCCAGACGTCTTGAGGCTTTTGTCTGAGCCGTAACAAGAATCTTCACTTTCCTTCGGTGTAATTGCAATGGCGCCCGCTCTTTGCACTGTTTATTCCGATCGCCACGGCCCGTGAAGGTGGTATACACACTGGGGGGAGATTTATTTAGCTGGCTTGAAAGAGTCACAAATGTGGGCACAAGTCCCGGTTTGCTACAAAATTTGCAACTTTTGGAATGTCGGTGGAAGGAGGAAGGCCGTGGGCGTGACCTCTGCGATCCAACTCATCTGACATGAGCGCCGGAAAAATGGTGAACATTACACCAGAAATCTATTCCAGCTTCTTCCTTCAGTAGATGTCACTTTCCGTCGCACTGGCAGCCCACCATTCACCTCTGTGGCGTGTCTCATGCCAGTGTAGGACAAATTAATACAACGCCGATCTAAAAGGGGTTGTCCTGCCTTGGAGCCGACAACCCCTGGGGTCCTAACCTGTGCCGCTCACCCCTCCACTGTCCCGCCACTGCTCCATTACTGGCCGCTACCGTTCCCTGCAGGACCAAGAAGCGGCTTAGTCCTGTGACCGTTGGGGGCCAGTCACATCGGCTTGAATGATAAGTCACAGCTGGTTAGGGCCATAAGGGTTGTCAGCTCCAAGGCCGGACAAAGTGCTGGAGACAAACAGTCGGCACAAGTGTCTGGCAGCGGCGTATCCATCTCTTCCCATTGAAAATACACAGAGGCTCCACTGAACCAATTGTGTATATGTGAATGGGGCAGGCGGGAAGAATAGCTGTCGGTGGAGGGGGCGTTCCACTGACATCTGTCTAAGGTAAATGGGATGAAGCAGACACTAAAGGGCATCTGTCAGCAGATCTGGCCCTATGACACTGGCTGACCTGTTACATGTGCGCTTGGCAGCTGAAGGCATCTCTGTTGGTTCCATGTTCTTATGTGCCCGCATTGCTGAGAAAAACAATGTTTTATTATATGCAAATGAGCCTCTAGGAGCAACGGGGGCGTTACCATTACACCTAGAGGCTCTGCTCTCTCCGCAACTGCTGTGCCCTCTGCACTTTTTATGACCGGGCCTGGTGTGATGACGTTTACACTGCCTGGAGCTGTCAATCAAAGTGCACAGGACGTGGCAGTTGCAGAGAGAGCAGAGCCTCTAGGTGTAATGGTAACGACCCTATTGCTCCTAGAGGCTAATTTGCATATATTAAAACATATTAATAATATTATTGGACCAACACAGAGGCCTTCAGCTGCCAAGCGCACATGTAACAGGTCAGCCGGGGTCATAGGGACGGATCTGCTGATACCCTTTAATACTCTTCTCAGATCTTTAGGCTTATTCCCTGGAGGAGGGTTTGTTGCCATTATATATTCCTCTTCTGATTCTCCATCACTTCTCAGTCTGTTACATTTAGGAATTCATCCCTAAAACAGAACAGCCTTCCCCTGCCCAAGACAATGGCGGCACCACGTCCGGTAACCAGAAGTCTGTCTACCACATCCCTGCGGAAGACCGGAGACTGGTTGTCACACAAGCCTTACGTCCAGGTAAAGACGCGGGGCAGATTCCCAATCCTTACCAAGACATCTCCTAACCCTTATTAGACAAAACTAGTGCAAGGGGAAATGGGGCAGTTGTCTAGTTGTCATGAGGTTTCTTATTTATCTCCCCAGCTACTGGTGGATGAAGAAAGTCGGGAGATCAGTGCAATGACCCAGTGCGTTCTGGACACAGAGAACCTCTACAACCAGGTACCTGCAGGGGACGGGACATAAGCCAAAAAAGAAGAGGAACCTTCCTTCTGCACATTTACTTCCTCTGTCTGTGGTCATCCTTGTCTCAGCCTTCAGTTCTACTTTAAATTCCTTTAGTCCAGAAACTAACTAGTTAAAATTCCTGCTGGTCTGGCATTCATAGTGTTTGGTCGAGAAGTTAGGTTTTGTGTTAGGACCAGGGATCAGCAAGCTTCGTCACTCCAGCTGTTGTGAAACTACAATTCCCAGCATGCTCTATTCATTTCTATGTGAGTTTTTAGAAGAGTAGAGCAAGTATGCATGCTGGGAGTTGTAGTTTCTCAAGAGCTGGCTTGCCTACCTCTGGTCTGGACAGTCTGATGGTCCAAGACAAGTCAAAGTACCTGATGATCTGGTCTGTGGTGGAAGCCTCAGGTCAACATTGGGAACCACCTTAGATAAGCCACAGATGACCTTTGACTAACATGGTTAATATACCTAATGGTCAGGTCTGTGGTCAAAGCCTCAGGTCAACATTGGGAACCACCTTAGATAAGCCACAGATGACCTTTGACTAAGATGGTCAATATACCTAATGGTCAGGTCTGTGGTCAAAGCCTCAGGTCAACATTGGGAACCACCTTAGAGGGGCCACAGATGAACTGTGACCCCAGATATATCATACACCTCTACGGCTGTAG
Source organism: Bufo gargarizans (assembly GCF_014858855.1). Lineage (NCBI taxonomy): Eukaryota > Metazoa > Chordata > Amphibia > Anura > Bufonidae > Bufo > Bufo gargarizans. Next base: position 8,798,004 of record NC_058083.1, read on the forward strand.
TCGGGGATATATCATGAACCTGGTTGTGGAAGCCCTGGGGTGTGGTCGCAGTGGTGGAGGCTAGACTGGGGTGTATCACATGTGGTGGAGCTAGATGAGGACAATAAGAATCAACAGATATTGGATGAGCGGATGTACCAGACGGTGAACCATCAGAAAATGTAGCCAAGACTCGAAGGCAGAAGGATCATCAAACCAAAATCCCGAGAACCAAACTGGAATTAAAGGTGTTGTCCCGAATTAGGCTTGATGCACACAAACGTGGTTTGGTTCCACATCCGAGCCGCATTTTTTGCAGCTCGGGTGCGGACCCATTCACTTCAATGGGGCCATAAAAGATGCGGACAGTACTCCGTGTGCTGTCTGCATCCGTTGCTCCGTTCCGTAGTCCTGCAAGCAAAATTGAACATGTCCTATTTTTGTCCGTTTTGCGGACAAGGATAGGCATTGTTACAATGGATCCACAAAAACAAAAAACTGACGTCATCCGTTTCTTTTGTGGATCCACAATTTGCGGACCGCAAAACACATACGGTCGTGTGCATGTAGCCTTAGAAAAACATGCTTTCTTCCACAAACAGCGCCACACCTATCCAGAGGTCCTGTGTGGTATTGCAGCTCATCCCCATTCACTTCAGTGGGGCTGAGCTGTAATATTAGAACCAACCCATCGACAGGAGCCGTGCAGTTTCTGGAAGAAAGAAGCCATGTGCTCTAATCGCATGGAAGTAACTTCCTGTGGCCAAGGGTAAACTGGCATAGTCTGGCCAACCCTAAGGTGAGTGTTTAGTGGCTATGACTGTGGATGGGCGCTGGTTCAGGATGGCATGGGGGATGGTGGTACTTTCCCTTATGGCATTGTGGTCACAAAGCCATGAAATGTTCAGGTAACATTGACCAATCAGGAGAAGACTTGTTCTATGGCGGCCATGTTTCCCAGTCCGGCTCTGACAGAACTGATGGCTGACTTTTTTTTTTGCATTCTTCCTTAGAGAGTAAATGAATATGTGAAGCAGGCAGAGCAGGCTGAGCAGTGCAGGAAGGAGATCCAGCACAAGCGGTGGATGGAACGAGTGGCGGATCCTTTGCAGAAAGTAATCGAGAAATACATTGATAACCAATCCAGCGAGGACATAGAGAAGCGGAGAAGACGTCTTCTGGCTCAGTACTTAAGATACTGTAATAAGAAGGTAAAACTGCACAGGTGTTTACTATTGTTCCGGAGCCGGCCTAGGTCACTACTATTAAAGGGAACCTGTCACCGGGATTTTGTGTATGGAGCTGAGGACATGGGTTGCTAGATCGCCGCTAGCACATCCACAATATCCAGTCCCCATAGCTCTGTGTGCTTTTATTGTGTAAAATAAACGATTTGATACATATGCAAATTAACCTGAGATGAGTCCTGTCCCCGACTCTTCTCACGTACAGGACTCATCTCAGGTTAATTTGCATATGGATCAAATCATTTTTTTTTACACAATAAAAGCACACAGAGCTATGGGGACTGGGTATTGTGCGGATGTGCTAGCGGCCATCTAGCAACCCATGTCCTCAGCTCTATACACAAAATCCCGGTGACAGGTTCCCTTTACTGTTATGCCCGATGCAGCCCTCAGGGGGTGGAGCATGACACAGGTTCTTGCATATATAAAATAGATGCTTTCCATTATTCGAGTGACATACTATGGAGACCCCACCTTGGCATGTCACCCTTGGGACCTTATTATTCTAGGTGTAGCACATCAGTACTAGTAGGATTCCGTTATAGAAAGGTCAGGCAGAGGCACAAAGCGTTATCAATCATGGTAATGCCTTGCACTTCTGTAGTCCAGACCGCACAATCCCTCTCTCACACAGAGCGCGATTCCCGCACGGGACATGCTCATGTGAAAGAGCCCTTATAGTAGTTATATTCTTGTACATAGGAGCAGTATTATAGTAGTTATATTCTTGTACATAGGAGCAGTATTATAGTAGTTATATTCTTGTACATAGGAGCAGTATTATAGTAGTTATATTCTTGTACATAGGAGCAGTATTATAGTAGTTATACTCTTGTACATAGGAGGCAGTATTATAGTAGTTATATTCTTGTACATAGGAGCAGTATTATAGTAGTTATATTCTTGTACATAGGGGGCAGTATTATAGTAGTTATATTCTTGTACATAGGAGCAGTATTATAGTAGTTATATTCTTGTACATAGGAACAGTATTATAGTAGTTATATTCTTGTACATAGGAACAGTATTATAGTAGTTATATTCTTGTACATAGGAGCAGTATTATAGTAGTTATATTCTTGTACATAGAGGCAGTATTATAGTAGTTATATTCTTGTACATAGAGGCAGTATTATAGTAGTTATATTCTTGTACATAGGAACAGTATTATAGTAGTTATATTCTTGTACATAGGAACAGTATTATAGGAGTTATATTCTTGTATATAGGAGCAGTATTATAGTAGTTATATTCTTGTACATAGGAGCAGTATTATAGTAGATATATTCTTGTACATAGGAGTAGTATTATAGTAGTTATATTCTTGTACATAGAGGCAGTATTATAGTAGTTATATTCTTGTACATAGAGGCAGTATTATAGTAGTTATATTCTTGTACATAGGAGCAGTATTATAGTAGTTATATTCTTGTACATAGGAGCAGTATTATAGTAGTTATATTCTTGTACATAGGAGCAGTATTATAGTAGTTATATTCTTGTACATAGGAGCAGTATTATAGTAGTTATATTCTTATACATAGGAACAGTATTATAGTAGTTATATTCTTGTACATAGGAACAGTATTATAGTAGTTATATTCTTGTACATAGGAACAGTATTATAGGAGTTATATTCTTGTATATAGGAGCAGTATTATAGTAGTTATATTCTTGTACATAGGAGCAGTATTATAGTAGATATATTCTTGTACATAGGAGTAGTATTATAGTAGTTATATTCTTGTACATAGGAGGCAGTATTATATTAGTTGTTTTCTCGTACATAGGGGGCAGCATTATAGTTGTTAGTAGGTATATTATCCACCCTGAGGTATGATGTGAGGGAACTTTATTTAATAAAAAATATATTTAGCAAAACTTTCTATTAAACCTGGCTCTTCAGGATATGGTTGTTATTTATTCTACATCCTGTTCCTAGAAATGATGATGATGAGGTTTGTTTGTTTGGCCAGAGCTGTGGGATTCATTAATATTCATATGTTCTTCTCCTCCAGGGTAGCGCATTTATGAGAGATTATGACTCCTCTGAGTATGACCCATTCATTAATCGCCTTTACAAGCAATACCTCCGGGTAAGAGACGTCTACTCGAGCGTTATTAGTTCCTACCCCAGTGAGCTGAGTGCAGTGGGAGCGCCAGTACTCGCAGTGCTCCGTGGTGACAATTCTGCATCGCTAGCACCATGAGAGCAGTATATAAAATACACCCTTGTGCCGATGAGAAACAAACACAGGTAGCATCAGGTGAAAGGGATTTTTTAGAATTCCCATTGACTACTATGTAACTATTAAGTGTGAACAGACCTTTGAAAACGATCACATTTGCGCTCTATTTTCCATAATGCGTCCCCTTTATTCTTACAAGCCCTGGGTTTGATTCTCGACAATTAAAAATGGTTCCTTATCGCATCCCTTTAAGAAAATAAAACAGTAAGCCCTAATAGGACATCCTCAGGATGTGGGGTGGGGGGGGTCTCCTGCTCCAGACACCCCACTATTGGCCAGTGTGGAGAGCTGCTCATGCGGTCCCTTTTATGGTCACCCCATTCATTTCACTGGGCCTCCTATATTAGCACATTCCCTCTGAGCCTAAGCTGCGGCCTATTCACTGTATCCGTTCTCTTCATGTTTCATGTGTTTTGTTGTTCAGGTTTCCACTCCAAAGTTTCAGGACCCTCTTCTCCAGCAGTCCCAGAAGAGGTATGAGGAGGAGAAGATTGCCATGCACTGCGAGACAGGTATAGAAAGCTTTCTGGTTCAAAACGCGTTTTGTTCCTTTGTAACATGCTCTAATAGTCTGTATTCGGACACCAAGAGAGGTTGTCCTGCTTCACTTAAAGGGGTTGTTCCATGAATGATGTAAAAAATGACAGACATCATATAGCACATGACGATCTCTTCCTCACAAAACTAGAGGCAGCCCTGGACCTCAACTGGAACCAGAGATCTCCACATTCATTGTTCTGCTAGACAGGCTGGCAGCTCAGGAGGTGTGCCCTTTCTCAGGGGTATGTCCTTCCTGCTGTAGCTCCTTTCCCTGTAACGGTCATGGCTTTTTACAGTAGATATGGCTGGTGTCATTTGAAGATTTAAACTGAGTGCATGTGACCACCTTTAGTGAGGTGGACAGGAAATAAGGAATAGAACAAACAGCAGGTGGCGCTATACAGGTAGATTTTTGTTAAGTAACTCAGTGGCTATGCTAAATTTTCAGTTACGTGCTACAAAAATAGTATTCTGATCCAGGTTAGAAAAATGTATAATGTGTTTCATGGCGCAACCCCTTTAAAAGGACTGTATAGTCATTTTGTCCCACCGAGATGTTGGAGGCACGTACCTTACCAGGGCTCAGTATTCCGGTTTCACGTCTTTGATCATTTGATTTTCTCTTAAAAGGCAGGGTGTTTTCTGCCAAGGAAATCCATGAACTGAACTTGCAGAAGCTTCCACAGGTTCCTCTGGGTCGTCACAGTATGAATGGAGCTGAATGGCTGAAGACTCCATTTGGATATATTGAGAGTGAGACTAGGCTGAAGAGCAGGTGAGGAACCTCATGGTTCGTACTGTGAGTAATCCTGGGCTCCATAACAAAAGATATAACTTCATATGAGACCTCCCTGCCTCAAATAATAAACTTGCTGGTAACTCATGGCTGGCAGGTCACCTAAGCGACAATGGACAGCTGTGTTCCACCTGCACCCAACTATGTAAAAATGCATCCTCCTACCCATCTGTCAGTTTAGTAATTCCATGTTCACCAATACAGTGGTCCCTCAAGTTACAATATTAATTGGTTCCAGGACGACCATTGTATGTTGAAACCATTGTAAGTTGAGTAATTGGTTCCAAAGCCCCAAAACATCATCCAAGAGAAAATGAAGATTTAAGATAAATCAATTCCTTACACATAACCTCTAGAGAAGTGGCCTTGATTGGTTGGATCCGAGTCTGATTTCAACTTACGATGTCCCAGAAAAGAACATTGTATGTTGAAAATATTGTATCTTGAGGGAACACTGTACATTGAGGTAGGAAGAGCCACATGACCGCACGCATGCCCTCCAGAAGCCAGCAATGTGTACTCCACCTTAGGGTCCATTCACACGTCCGTAGAATGGGTCCGCATCCATTCTTAATGGGGATGGAAAGGATGCGGCTCCCGAAAAAAATAGAACATGTCCTATTGTCCGCAATAGCGAACAAGGATAGGCATTTCTATAGGGGTGCCGGCCCGGTGTATTGCGGATCCGCTATACACTACGGACTTGTGAATGGACCCTGAAGGTGTGACCTCTTGATGAAGAGTGGTCCAAAGATGATGGTAAAATAAAAACATAAGAACCTTGGGATGGTTGCCTCCCTTGTGTGTAGGAGATGGGTCTGAGTCATGACTGTGAATGGTTTTCTTCTGATGTCTTACAGGCAGAGAGTAAGGGGGTCCTGTAATCAGGAGAGTCTGGATTTCAAGCTGTGGACAGATAAAAAATTCCCACCTGAGATCTTCAGCAGCGAGATGAAAATCAGTCAGAAGAGAAAGTTTCCTGTAAGACCGTCCTCCCTCCCTGCGTATTGTCCTCACTGGGGGCCTGACCCCGCAGACACCATTACAGTATAGGCGCTCTGTGTATTCATTACTAGGGGACGGTTGGTGGGATTCTATTTGTTGAAAACTCATAAAAAATAAACATTTTGCTATGGTTTTCTCACTGGAACATACCAGAATCCCAGCCGTATTTTCAGTCCATGTAAGATCTTGTATGGGGGCAAGATTCCCTCAGTAAGGTTAACTTGTGTCTCTGGGGTGGGGACTGTTCGAATTCCGGTAGAAGTCTACATGTGCTCATGCAAGGCTTGTGTATCAGTTCCTCTCGGTCATACAGGTAAAAACGCGGCAAATGTATTATGAGCCATGGTCCTTTTTGGCTCAAATCACCCCAACAATATCCTATATTTAGAATGGTGTAAAAGTGGGCCAATGTTCCAAACTACAGTGCTAACCACCAAGATACAGCCTTCCTATACGCCAGACCTCTTCCAGCATAACTGTGGCCCAGTGCACAAAGCAAGGTCCATAAAGGCATGGTCCGATGAGTTTAGTGTGAAAGAACCTGACTCAACCCCATCCAACACCTTTGGGATGAACTAGAATGGAGATTGAGAGTCCGATCCTTTCATCCAAGATCAGCGTCTGACCTCAAAAAATTTCTTCTTGATGAATGGGCAAAGATTCCTACAGACACACTTCAAAATCTTGTAGAAAACCTTCCCAGAAGAGCGGAAGCTGTTTTAGATGCAAAGGAGGAACAACTCTATATTAATACCTATGGGATGTCATAAAATCTCCTGCAGATGTAGTGTGTAGGTGTCCCAAAACTTTTGTCCATATAGAGTATAGGTTAACTATGTACAGACCTGGGCATTCTTTGTCTGTAGTGTGAATAAGATCCAAGTGGTCACAGTATTTTACAGACTTTTCAATTGACCCAATATTTTGCCAAGCATGCCAGGGAGGAAATCCCAGCACAACCGCCCTTCAGCAGCTTTAACCAAATGCCTGTCTTTTGAGTGTAAAGAAATAGTCAGGAGCCATAAATCAGTCTTTTCTTTTATATACATTTTAGCATCAACTCAATAACATGCAGAACAAACATACGGATTAGCAACAAATACATTCTTACTGTACATCTGACACAAAGGATTGCCACGTCACAGCATCTAAAAGAAACCGATTCCTCGCTGAACACCTGATTCCACAAACCATTTTGCCTGAGCTTAAAGTGGAACAGTCAAAATATTAAGTTAAAAATACATAGAATAATATTCTAGCCAGTGTTAATTCAGGTCAGATAAAGGCGAGAAACAAGGTTAAGAATACTGATTCTGTAGACGTCACTACATCCCGGTCTCTCGGTTAAGGCAATTGTACATTAGATATCTGCTTATAAACACACAGTGCAAGGTAATCAAATACACACTTCTTCCTATTCATTAGAATCAAGCTTCAATTTAATGGGGTGGAGTTGCAGAAAGTGCATTTACTAAACTCAAGTTGCCACAGAAGCCATTTTTTTTTGCCAGTCGGTAAATTAACAGAATTCCCCGTTTAGTTCCCATAGGCAGTACATTTGACTTATTCTGGCAGTCACTGTCAGTCGTGGACTGAGGGGCCTGGGCTAAGCCACCATAGACATTGGATATCTGTTTGATTCAATGGAATCCTCTGGCAAGTTGACTGTTTTTATGGCTGACTATAGGGAGGGGGGGGGGGGGGAATTAATTGCCACTTATTGCCCTATGGCTCCTTAGCATGAGCATCAAGTGTTCTAAAGTTGTGTCTATGGCCGCTTCCGAGATGTCACTACTTCACGTGACATACTCAGACAACCGGCCGGTGGAGTGTTAAAGTAGACTGCACTACTGACAGCTTTAAGCAGGGGAGGGAGATGCAGTAACTAGTCTAAGGACACGTTTTTATAGCTACTGGTATTTTCCTGTAAGTGGTGCTATAGATATAGCAAGTCTGATGGCTTTCAGCATGTTGCATATATTTTAAGGCCACAGTATTAGAAGTGGGTTTCCAGGAGGCTCATTGCCTTCAGTCTATGAGTGTTGGTTTGTCTCTGCAGCTGTAAATACACTACAGACGTATTCACAATGTGAACAAGCAGAGCTGCACTGTAAAGCAAGGAGGATGGACTGCACTATTCTCAGTCTTGGATGAGGCAGGAGGAGTAAATGATAGAGCTGCCATAGATGCAACAAACTTTCCATCCTGTCCGATACTGGAACTTGGGCCACATTGGGGGCAGATTGAGTGCTTCAGTATTACCCATAAATATTCAAGAAAAGTGAAGAATCGCTCCCTTTCCTATTTGTGCCCACATAGAAACACCTCTAATATTCCAACTAGCAAAGCCTTACCCTGGTAGATTAGTCCACCGATAAATACAAGCGACGGTTTCTCAGCGCTTAACTCTGCTACATATTTACTACACATTCCAGTCGAACCATCCTGTAATAAATCATAAATCTTCTTCAGTCATCTATGATAATCATCTAGTGGAGCTCAATAAAGTCAGATCCAACTGGTCACACCATGCAGCTTCCCATAATGCCTTATTCAGTATTAGTCACAGGTCATCTCCAAAGATGCCAGCGTGTGATTGACAGAAGAGTCTATTAACCAGAGGCGGTCTGCAGCATTTACACTGGTTTTTGCACTTTCCCTTGGAGCAGGCGGTGGCTCTGCAGCACCTGTGGAGCTCAATGCTCCTTTTTGTCAGGAAAGGATACTGGGTAAAATATGGTTGGGACATGATACATCGAGCCTACCCCACTTCTGGAGTTTAGGTCCCGCCATGGGTACCAACAACACCCTTCACCATATAAACGGTGAATTACCCTATACAATTATTTGTATTTTATTATATCGGCACAGCGACGATATGGGAAGGTCAAGAGGCTGGATTAAGCAGCTCACTGCGTGAAAGGACATGAGGGTCTTCTTACCACATTTAGGCTGCGTTCACACGGGCGAGATTTCCGCACGGGTGCAATGCAGTAGGTGAACGCATTGCACCCGCACTGAATCCTGACCCAGTCATTTCAATGGGGCTGTGCACATGAGCGTTTTTTTTCACACATCACTTCTGCAATGCTTTAAAATCGGAGCACGTTCTATATTCTGCGTTTTTCACGCAGCCCTGGCTCCATAGAAGTGAATGGGGCTGTGTTAATAACACATTGCATCTGCAAGCAAGTGCGATGCGTTTTTCACTGATGGTTGCTAGGAGATGTTGTTTGTAAACCTTCAGTTATTTATCACGCGCGTGAAAAACGCATCAAAACACATTGCACCCGCGCGGAAAAAACTGAACAACTAAACGCAATCGCAGACAAAACTGACTGAACTTGCTTGCAAAATGGTGCGAGTTTAACTGAACGCATCCGGACCTAATCTGTCACGCTCGTGTGAACTCAGCCTTAGATATCTCCCACCAAATACCTCATTCTCAGTCATTCTACAATGTCATTTTCATGGTTTCTATTAATATTGATCATGCAGGACAATGTGTTGTACCCCATAGCACCCCCATAGGATGCCATCTTTTATTTTTTTTGCCTGATGGAAAAGAAAAAAATTACTTGATCGCTACACGCTTATATGCACGTTAGGCCAAGTTCACACTTTAGTTATTTTCATCAGTTATTGGGAGCCAAAACCAGGAGTGGATCAAAATCACAGAACAGGAGGAAATCTTTACATTATATCACATCTCTGAGTAGGTTTTGCTACCGATTTTGGCTCACAATAACTGAGGAGAATAACTGACCAAATAACTCAAGGCCTTAGGGACAGTACTAAAATCTAGCAAAACTGACCTTGATATCTTAAATCCTCTCTTCTAGGTAAAGCCCTGTCCTAGACTGGGTCTTTAAAGGACAAATTTTGTCAGATTACTACAAGACTTTCGGGATTAGCGGACGACCTCTAGAACAACCAGCATTTAATCCCTATTGCAATTTTAGGTTCCATGTCCCTTTAATGCTCAGTGGTACAGCGCCCCCTAGTGGTCAGTTTATAAGAGGATTTGGTTGAGACCACACAATATATAATGTATTCAGACCAGATGATATCCGGGGTCTAACTACAGCCCCCTTTCACTGACCTTTATTAGGTCACCTAATCCAAGACATCCTAATTTAAAGGGGCAGGCCACCTAATTTAAGCCTGTGGTTGTCAGGGCATGCAGGAAGGTGTAGTTTTACTACAGCTGGAGATCCACAGGTTGTTGAGAGTCCTCTTTGGGCAAAGCTTTAGTTTATTCCAGAAGATCTTCTTTAATGGCACAAGACGCTTTATCCTGTTACAGGCACTTTGTCTAGAACATTACATTTTCTGTCATTTACGATTCGTCTCGCTAATATTTAGCTTTGCTTTTGGACATCATTTTACAGTTTAAGCAAATCAATGACACATCCTATACTCTAGTCGCATATAATGCTGCATTCAGAACTCTGCTGGCTGCAACTAGCAGACCAATACACCCCAAATAGCATAGCTGACCTGGTATAAACGCAACATCTCCCATGCATATACCCCGTAGAGACATCAGGGGGCAGCGGCAGGTCTTTACTATGCTGAGAACGACTAGGAAGACAACAGGAAATGTGAATGCAGCTCTGAATATGAGACATATATATATATAGAAGGCCATTAAACCTACTGAGCAACAGCACCGTTCTAAATGCAGCTCTGGGTGTCACTGGAGTAGAAGACCAAATGTAACAAAGGAATAGTGCAAAATAAGTAAAAGCAAATATTTTTGCAAGGTTAGTCAATATTAAACACAGGATCAGAAGAATTGTGAATGGCATATAACAATTTAACAGGTTAGTCAGCATTATACATTTCACCAGAATGATTTTGATTGCAGCTCTGGGTGTGACACAGAGTATAACAGGGACAGTGCAGGATAAGTAATGCAAATCATCAGCTAATTTAAAATCAACATAACTACGAATACAGCTCTGGTTGTGCATGGAGTTAAAGGGGTTTTATGGGATTAGAAAAAACACTAATGCTCTCTGCAGAAACAGCTCCACAGGTTGTATGTGGTACTGCAGCTTAACTGTATAGCAGTAAATGGGGCTGAGCTGCAATATTGTACACATCCTGTGGACAAGTGTGGCGCTGTTTTTGGAATGAAATCACCTCAGAATTTCTAATCCTGTACATCACTCAGGGCTGTCTAACCCTTTACAAGTGATGGTGTATCCACGGGATAGGCCATCACTATCTGATTGGTGCGGAACCAACACCCCAAAACCCCACCATTCAGCTGTTAGCGGAGACGGAAATACACAGCTCCATCCATTAGATGCACAGATTCGTCTCTGTCCACCGCACAACGGACGGAGCTGTGTAGTTCCAGCGCCGGAGCTACTGCAGAACAGTTCATCTGCGGTGGTGTGGGGTGATGGATCCTGAACATAGACCATCACTTGTACAGGGTTGGACAACCCCTTTAAGACATAACATAACAGGATAAGGGCTCATGCACACGAACGTATTTTCTTTCCGTGTCCGTTCATTTTTTTTTTGCGGACAGTATGAACGGAAGTTACTGTGTGTGCATTCAGTTTCCGTATGTCCGTTTTGCAAAAAAATAGACATGTCCTTTTATTGTCCACATTACGGACAAGGATAGGACTGTTCTATCAGGGGCCAGCTGTTCCGTTCTGCAGAGTACGGAATGTACACGGACGGCATCCGTATTTTTTGCAAAATATATACGGTCGTGTGCATGAGCCCTTATCAACATTATATGTCTAAGGCTACTTTCACATTGGTGTTTTGGTTTCCGTTTGTGAGATCCGTCACGGACTCTCACAAGCGGTCCAAAACTGATCAGTTTTGCCCTAATGCATTCTGAATGGAAAAGGATCCGTTCAGAATGCATCAGTTCGCCTCCGTTCCGTCTCCATTCCGCTTTGGAGGCCGACACCAAAACGCTGCTTGCAGTGTCCGTCTGATGAAACCGATCCAAACGTTGACACAATAGAAAACGGATCCGTCCTCCATTGACTTTCAATGGTGTTCAGGACGGATCCGTCTTGGCTATGTTAAAGGTAATACAAACGGATCCGTTCTGAACGGATGCAGACGGTTGTATTATCTGAACAGATCCGCACCAAACGCGAGTGTGAAAGTAGCCTAACCAACATAAGGCCTCATGCACGCAACTGTATCTGCTTTGCGGTCAGCAAATTTCGGATCTGTAAATACTGATATGGTCCATGTGCTATCTGCATATTTTTTGGCGGATCCATTGACCTCAATCGGCCCGTATTTTGCGGAATGGACATGGCTGCACAAAGCACACAGAGGATTTTATGCGCTTTACGCATCCGTATTTCCATTATGCAAAAAAATATAGAACATCCTATTTGGCAGCAAAATGCAGACCACAGACCCCCTAAAGTCAATGGGTCTGCAAAAAATGCAGATGCAACATGGACCTCATCCATATTTTGCGGATCCTGTGATTTGCAGACAGCAAAACAGATCCAGTCGTGAGCATGAGGCCCAATTCTGAATGCAGCTCTGGATGTGAATGGAGTATAATGTAACTCAGGAACAATGTAAGATAAGCAAAGCAAATTACAAAGTAATCAACATTACACATACAACCATTAGATTCTGAAAGAAGCTTTGGACGTGACAGGAAAGAAAAAGCAGTGCAACTCGGGAACAGTGCAAGCTAGGAAAAGCAAAATATTCACAAGCTTAATGGCTTTGTCCACTTTTTACTACTGATGACCTATCCTCAGGATAGGTCATCAATATCAGATAGACCTGGGGTCCACTCTGAGGATAGGTCATCAATAGTAAAAAAAGCGGACAATCCCGCCACTTCCAGCGCAGTTGATCCAGTCCTCCCCACTACGTGACAACTGAGGCCAGTGATTGGTTGCAGTGGTCACATGGCATATATGACGACAAGAAGACGACATTAAGGCTGCATCGGCGGGGAGAATTGGAGCAGTAGTGCTGAAAGCTGTGGGGAATGAAATGCGTAAGAATGTATTCTTATATTAATTTATCAAGATGCCTTTAATCAATCCCTTTAATCAACAATTTGCATACTGTAGCAGCAGCTCTGCATGTGAATGGAGTATGATGATGTAATGGTTTCGGAACGTTATACATTGATTTAAACTGTAAAATGGTCCAATAATAGCAGTTACCGACAGTCTTATGCATCGTAATAACAACCCCCTTCCTATAGTCCTTGCAGCAGTAGAGTTCCAGGTCTCCTCCCTGTATAAGGAATCTTCTCCGCGATTCTTAACGTTTCTAGAGTCTGACGTTGTAAGGCCTGTCCGAACCATCATAAAAATAATATAAAATAAACCTGTCCCTTTAAGAGAGTCAATGTGGACAACTGTCACATCATAAATATATATATATATAAAAAAAGAAAAACTTTCCCAGTGTATCATATAGAAATATATACACAGCTATAAATATAGACTTCTATCTGCTTATTGTCTTCATTCTTTTCCCGCTCAGATTCTTGCAAAATTAAGATACATTTTTCTTCTTAAATCTAAATTTCCACCTCGTTTTTAGCGTCTCTGAAACGAGCATCCAGAATACAAATAATTTTTGATAGTTTTATAACTTTAATACAAAAAAAAAAAAAAAGAAAAAGAAAAAAAAGAATTGAGATCATAAATTATCCTGTTCCCATAGGGAAGCCTGGCGTGTAATAATAATGATGAGGACCTTCACGATCATGGCACCAGTCAGATGCCACGTGCACTCTCACAGAAGATCGGTTCGTTTCCCTCGTTTAAAACAGACCCTTAAAAAAGGTTGCAAAACAAAAAGCGTGGCGTTCTGCTTGGTGCAAGGCACTGTGATTGTGTAACTCGCGTTTGCATAGGTCAGTAGCAGAGGATTGTGACGTCTGGCGTGAATGGTTCTAGTGCACAACCATAGAACTGACTGCAGGGGGCGCTGTTTGAGATCTAGAACAGCTGCAGATCAAACCGCACAAACACCTCCCCCGTTGGCACCTCGTGTAAGAGTAAACGTTTGGTGGTCGGGCCTTTGCTTTCTTGCTCAGACCTGATCTTCGCTACTGGGATTTCAGTGCGGCCCAGAAAATCTGAAAGAGAAAGGATTACGTTTATGCAGGTCGATATAGTTACAGGCGGTAAATGAGGTTCTGAGCGCTCATGTAGAGAGGGTTTAAGGGAATTCTAGGGGGGATTATGCTGTTGTGACTACCAGTGAGCAGCTGAAATCTCCGGGGGAACTTGTCAGTAAGTGTTCGGTTTCTCTGCAGTGCCACCACAGGAGAAAGGAAGCATTACACTCTGCCCATTAAAATCAATGGGTTGTAAAATAAAAATAAATTCTGGCATAAAAATCTGTCCCAAATTAAGCTAACCAATAGTTGGTACAGAGTCAGAAAAAAGTGCCTGTCCCTGCACCACATTTATCCTCCAGCCTGAGCCCCTGTGATCAATCTGGTGCAGGTCAAGACCGCCAGTCTAACCTTAGTAAATCTGGGCCAATGTATCATGATTTGCCTGTAGTGTTCCTTTAAATGGCTTGTCCCACTTCAGCAAATAGCATTTATCATGAAGACATAATTCATACAAGGAGCTTACTAATTACTTTGCTGCCTAGATTCTTTTTTCCATCACATTATACACGGCTCATTTCCACGGTTAGGACCACCCTGCAATCCAGCAGCGGTGGTCGTGCTTGCATACTATAGGAAAAAGAGCCAGCCTCTGGTGTCCGGGGCCGTGGGAGCGCACATAGGCTGGCGCTTATTCCTATAGTGTGCAAGCACGACCACCGCTGATGGATTGCAGGATGGTCATAACCGTGGAAATGAGTAATGTATAATGTGATGGGAAAATGAATCCAACCAGCAAAGGAGGCAATATGGACAATCACAATACATTAGTAAGTGCCATGTATTAACTTTCTCTACATGATAAATGCCATTTGCATTGTGAGACAACCCCTTTAGGTAACTCAGATGCGTAGTAGATCCCAGTTGCTTAAAAATTGTCATGTGCTATAGTTTGGTCATTTTTGCAGTCGATCCAATACGGCTTCTTTTAATTTGTAGGGTGCAAGAACACAAATCACCAACAGTGGATTTTGATGGCACAATCCACTGCATTAAAGGGGTATTCCCACCACAGGCAATGGGGGCATATTGCTAGGAGGTAGGTCCCGCACCTACGCCGAGAACGGAGTGGGGAGAGTGGTGGCTCTTGCCATACCAGTGAATGGGAGCGCACTGCGCTTGCGCGGCCACCGATTCCATTTATTTCTATGTGGCAAGCGCTCAGCTATTTTTGGCGGCCCCATAGAAATGAATGGAGGGCGGCTGCGCATGCGCAGTGTGCCCTCCACCACCTTTCCCGGCTCTGTTTTCGGCGTAGGTGCGGGTCTCAGAGGTGGGACCCGCACCTCTAAGACAATGGGGGCATATCCTAGCGATACGCCCCCATTGTCTATGATGGGAAAACCCCTTTAGGCAAATTGTGAATCAATACAGGGGGATCCTCTGTTCAGGATCCTCAAGTCTTGGCCAGAGTAGAATACGGCTATAATGAGTGTCTCTCTTGCTCTGAAGGACCCGTCTTCTCCTACATTACTCAGACAACCCGTTAATTTGCATAGCATTGTGTAATGCTCAGTTTCTCCTGTGGTGGCGCTGCAGGGAAATGGAACACTTACTGCCAGGTTTCCCCAATCAGATCGCAGCTGATCGGTGGGTCTCCTAGAGGGATGTGCATAGGGGAAAGGGAAGAGGGGGGGGGGCTTTGTGATCTCCAAAAGGACAGGATTAAACTGAACAGATGCACAGATTTATCATCTCCCTGTACCATTTTTGGCACATAAAATGCAGATTTCATTCTGGTGCACGCCCTGGCAGACGATGCACCTAATATATGAGGCCTGCTCCTCGTCATAAATAAATTAGGTGCACTGTCCGGCAGCGCAGGATATTTCAAAGTTTGATAAATCTCCACCTCAACACAAAGCAGTGAGGAGTGAATCCAGGCCATGGACACTCACCATCAGGGGAGAACTGGTCTCGGTCAAACACGGTGATGCACAGCACGTCCTGGTACAGGTCCTTCAAGAAGAACTGGCAGTTGAAATTCCACTTTGGGTTGAGAGTATCGGACACGGCGCGGCTCGTGTAGCACTGGGAGCCCAGGGTGACCTCACAGTACGGGTTACTCTTCCCTGTGCAACAAAATCCAAGATATTGAAATATCTCAAGAATTGACCCAGATTACTGATCCCTACTACATTACATGGAACTTATTTGGGAAGAAAGGGAAACAAATTAGCTCGGCCTCTGACGCCACCAGAGGTAAGGCAGCTATCTTATATGTCAATGTTCAACTCAGGGGCGGAGCTAGAACTGACTGGGCCCCACAGCAAAAATTTTTACAGGGCCCCCCCCTCACTTACTTAAAATAAAACCTTTGAAAAAAACTATTTGTCTTTGTATCGCCATTTTCTGACAGCTAAAAGGTTTTTGTTTTTTTTTAAATATTTCTGCCTAAAGAGCTGAAGCTTTTTTTTCTGGTCGATGAACTGTAGTTTTTATTGGACCAATTTTTGATCACTAATATTCAAATTTTTGGGGGGGTGGTAACCAAATAAATGATGAATCGTGTTTTGATTGTTTTCAGTCACGGCGTACACCGGGCATGAAAATTATTTTTATTTTTTAATAGTGAAGACACTTTTGGACATAGCAATGATTTTTTTTTTAAATGTTTATTTAAAACATTGGGAAAGTGGGGTGTTTGGAATTTTCATCCCAACCTCTACCCACTCTGTCCTCTGCCAGCCTCCAGTACTATAGCATGCAGTACATGGCAGCCTCCCCTCTCTGCTCTGCCATGTACTAGTGCTTATTATGGCACACATACGCATGCACCCAATGCCAGCCCAGAACCATCCTGGCATCACACGTATGTATATGTAACTTAAGAGTGCCATACTAAGCACTAGTAGATGGCGGAACAGTGAGCAGAGAGGGGAGGCTGCCATGTACCGCATGCTATAGTACAGGAGGCTGGCAGAGAAAGGATTGGGCAGAGGTTGTGATCTGGCAGCCTCCTATGCTATAACAGATGCATGCCTTTTATTATATAGGAGGCTGGTGGGACTCTGCCTGCTGCTGTACCTGGCCTTTCCTCCTCTCCACTCCCAGTCTGTGAAGTTCAGGAGGAAAGGGTGAACCACTTGGACTCTGCCCTCGTCCTTCTTCATGCCCAGAACTATGCACTAGTGCAGCAGTAGGCAAGGCAAAGGGGGGCCAGGGGGTCCCAGACACATACCTGAAAAACAAGTGCTGTGCCTACCTGCTGCTTCTCCTGCTCGCTGCACCCCTTGAGGAGGACTTCACTTAGTGGGCGGGATGCAACTGCACTACCTGATGAGATTCATTTACATAGCGTGTTGCCAGCTTGTTCTCTGGCTGGCAGTGCGCTATGCAGGCAGGCAGAAGAGGCAGCTCAACTCCTCATCATGTATGGGGGCGGGCAGATGCTGGGCGGTGCGGGCACCCTTTTAATGAGTGTAATGCAGAGTGGCTGGGCATGGTGAGCCGGCCCCATGTGAAAATTTAAAAGTATGTACAGTGAGGCACCTGGGAGCAGTGAGGCAAGCAGAGGGGAGCAGTGAGGCACCTGGGGGCAGGAGGGAGCAGAGGGGAGCAGTGAGGCACCTGGGGGCAGGAGGGAGCAGAGGGGAGCAGTGAGGCACCTGGGAGCAGAGGGGAGCAGAGGGGAGCAGTGAGGCACCTGGGAGCAGAGGGGAGCAGTGAGGCACCTGGGAGCAGAGGGGAGCAGTGAGGCACCTGGGAGCAGAGGGGAGCAGTGAGGCACCTGGGAGCAGAGGGGAGCAGTGAGGCACCTGGGAGCAGAGGGGAGCAGTGAGGCACCTGGGAGCAGAGGGGAGCAGTGAGGCACCTGGGAGCAGAGGGGAGCAGTGAGGCACCTGGGAGCAGAGGGGAGCAGTGAGGCACCTGGGAGCAGAGGGGAGCAGTGAGGCACCTGGGAGCAGAGGGGAGCAGTGAGGCACCTGGGAGCAGAGGGGAGCAGTGAGGCACCTGGGAGCAGAGGGGAGCAGTGAGGCACCTGGGAGCAGAGGGGAGCAGTGAGGCACCTGGGAGCAGAGGGGAGCAGTGAGGCACCTGGGAGCAGAGGGGAGCAGTGAGGCACCTGGGAGCAGAGGGGAGCAGTGAGGCACCTGGGAGCAGAGGGGAGCAGTGAGGCACCTGGGAGCAGAGGGGAGCAGTGAGGCACCTGGGAGCAGAGGGGAGCAGTGAGGCACCTGGGAGCAGAGGGGAGCAGTGAGGCACCTGGGAGCAGAGGGGAGCAGTGAGGCACCTGGGAGCAGAGGGGAGCAGTGAGGCACCTGGGAGCAGAGGGGAGCAGTGAGGCACCGGGGAGCAGAGAGTAGTATAAGGGGCATGAGGAAACAACTAGTGCAGGGAGAGGAAGGACGATCCACTAACCTGAGGAGGGAGGACTCCTGCAAGAATCTGTTTAGGAGTGCACAGGTCTCCTCCCCTTGGATCCCATCAGCCAATCAGCGCACCCCTTTTTATCCTGATGCTCATTGGTTAGCCTGCTCCTTGCTATGGGGGCGGTCCCTGACATTGCTGAGATGTTCCTGGCGCTGCCATCTCCAGCACTGCTTCTGGCTGATTCCATGTGCAGCGCCCTTGATCCTCTCAGCAATGGGGAATAGATCTGCTAGGGGCACAGCTGGGGACGAGATCGCCACACGGACCAGGCAAAATAAACTTAATAGTGCTGCTGTCATTTGCCTACTGTTTGTCCCCAGCCCTGTGCTCCCGGGCCCCTTCTGAGCTGGGGCCCCGAAACAGCGGCTTCCCCTGCTTCCCTAGTAGCTACGCCACTGGTTCAACCCTTTAAACAGGCCTTGAGACATGATTTTGATATTAAATAAGCCAGCATCTCTTCTGCAGACAGCTGTTTCAGTGTGATTGCCCCTCACCAGTGCAGAGCAGAGAGAACTGGCTTAACTGGTTGAGAGGCCTAAGTCAGGATTTGGGGGCACCATCACTTCTTGGGGAGAAAGCGCCTTCATTGGCATGAGGAGACTTAGGCCATATACAGAGGTGCATGTATGGCCTATAAGTCCCTATCACGCAGATTAGAATATCACACTGATCTCCGATTTTAGGAGGACTGTCATAACGACCCCACCTCTCCATGTACACCAGAGGGCCCTTACCATTGGGTTTACAGGCTTTTAGCTCTGCTGCTTCATTGACTTGCACCATGAGACGCCCAATTCCGGAAGACTTGTGAGACCTCGCTGCAGACGGGAAAGCAATGACAGCCTCCATTAATCCTGCTGTAGCGTAATAATCTTATTATATAATCTATGGGAGGTGCACACAGTAAAGAATACGGCTTCCATTCAACACAACAAGGACATAAAACACAAGAAACTGACTTGTAACAATAAACACATATAAAATGAATATGAAGACGACGGTGACAATGCAGACAGAAATCACAAGCCTTAAAGGGGTTGTCTCATGAAAATGATGCTACTTTTCAACCCAGCACCTGGATCTGAATCATATTGTAATTGCATGTAATAAAAAATGTATTATAGCCACTGAGTATCCGTATAGCGCCACCTGCTGTTTGCTCTTTTTTGCCAATTTCTCTGTCCCCCTCACTAAGGTGGCTGCACATGCTCAGTTACATCCTCCAACTGTCACTAGCTGCAGCAGACAGGGCACGCCCTCTGAGCTGTGATTAGGAGAGCTGCAGCAGACAGGGCACGCCTTCTGAGCTGTAATTAGGAGATAGCTGCAGCAGACAGGACACGCCCCCTGAGCTGCTAGCTTGAAATAAATCTAGTGCAGCAACTGGAGCAATGAATGGGGAGATCTCTGAAGCCATCTAGCTTTGTTAGAAAGAGATTGTCATGTACTATATCAGGGATGGCCAACCTGCGGCTCTCCAGCTGTTGCAAAACTACAACTCCCAGCATGCCCAGACTACTTACAGGTATCAACCTACAGCAGGGCCTGGTGGGAAGTGTAGTTTTAAAACAGCTGGAGAGCCGCAGGTTGGCCATCCCTGTACTATATGATGTCCGATTTTCATTTTTTACATTAATCATGGGATAACCCCTTCAAGTCAGGTTTCATGCGGTAACAAGTGCCGGATTATTAGACTTTCTGGATTATGAGTTGTCAGGTTAAAAGGGAATTTCCATGAATATTCCTAATACCTTGATACGCCCTTTCCCGCTTCTTCTTCTCGGTATCAATGTAGTTCTCAGAGGCAGATTTGATTTTTTGGACCCAGGCGGTTCTGAGAAAGAGAAGAATAGCCAATGAGATCCTTCATACACAGATGCTATGAACCAGACCACCGTCCAGATCTGGTATCACATCAGGAATACTGTGGGCCTCTTATTTTTTTGCTTACAGCATCCAAACAGAGCTCACTTTACATTTCTTACCCTGCCCTGAAAAAATGTAAGCTGGGCCCTAATTGGTTGTAATGATTTTGCATTACACAGTGCTGATAAATGAAGTTCACTCTTCCTCCTAAGAGGAAATCCCAATGATGTCCTAATTGCCATGTTCTAACTGCAATAGAACGAGCAGTGGATGGCGTGGGCACAGGAGCGGGTGCAGGCTGTAATATACAGCCGACATCCTGACGTATACTCATGTAGAGCCTCAAGAAGAAAAATATTCCTAATGAGGTATTTTAGAGGTAACGCCCATTGCTGACCACGGATCCTGCGCAGTGCAGATCTGTCCACAGGGGAGCGCATCTGGTTACCTGCCATCTGAGTCATGGCTTTAAACTCCTGCCGTGAGGCCATGCTGGCTTCTAGAAGATGCTACCATCAGCCCGTCCTCCATCCGTCTACACACAGGGTTCTTCTGGTGGCCTGTGCCTGAGGACTGAAGCTGGCCCCACCTATTCACATTACCTCAGATGAACCTGGAGATTTTGGTGGGACTGACCAAACATCTAGTTTGTATGGGGGCCTCAAAAATTTCATCCGGCGGCGTATTGGGCATGTTGGCTTTCAACACGCCTGATCTTTTTGAGATGTCACTTCCAGAGGAGTCTGACAGCAACTTAAATGGCATCTGTCAGCAGTTTAGTACTTATGACACTGGTTGACCTGTTACAAGCAGCTGAAGGGATCTGTGTTGGTCCCATGTTCATATGTGGCCGCATTGCTGAGAAAAATTATGTTGTAATATATGCAAATGAGGATCTGGGAGCAACGGGGGCGTTGCCGTTACACCCAGAAGCTCTGCTCTCTCTGCACTTTGACAGGACCAGGCATGAAAAAATAATCATACTTGTCCCTGTCAATCAAATTCCAGAGAAAGCAGCAGTTCCAGAGACAACAGAGTCTTGGTGTAATGGCAACGCCCCCGTTGCTCCTAGAGGCTCATTTGCATATATTAAAACATAAATTTTCTCAGCAATGCGGGCACATCTGAACATGGGACCAACACAGATGCCTTCAGCTGCCAAGTGCACATGTAACAGGTCAGCCAGTGTCATAGGTACAAAACTGCTGACAGATGCCTTTTAATGTCTGCATCATCCCATTTACCTTAGACAGATGTCAGTGGAACGCCCCCTCCGCTGAGCATGCAGGTACAAGGGGGCTCAGAAGGGATTGCCGTAGCCAACAGCTTTCTAAACTGTATGACCAGATTTAGGGTAACTGCACACGTTGCAGATTACGTGTGGGGGAAAAAAAGGCAGCAAGTGAATGAGGTTTGCCAAATCTTCTATACGTGTACACTTTGTGTGCGGAAATTGACCTGCCGTGCGGATTTTAAAATCTACAGTATGTCGATTGTGTGATTCCGCACCTTCTGTACAGTGGTTTTCCCCATAAACTTCAGTAGGGTTGTTAATATAAAACGTAAAAATCTGCATCAAAAACAGCATAAATAGTGCGGATTTATATGCGGTTTTTGGTGTCAACTTTATGTGGATTTTCTGCACATAAACCCGCACTGTGTGCTGACACGCGGTGTTACCACTGCACCCTTCATGCCATTTCCGGTTCCCTCAACCACCGATGACTAGAGCCCACCTTTCGTTTATGTTGTCCGTCCTCAGGGTGTACACCCGGTCTATGTGGGAGATGTGGAACACAGGCTCATCGCTGGAGGGGTCACTCGGCAGCTTGACCAGCACTTCATTTAGAAAAACGGGCTTTAAGAAGCAGGAAAAAAAAAAAAACATATGAATCCTAGAATCGTATCGCAACCCTGATATTACAAGTGAAAAGTCTAGATTGGAAGCCCCACTCTTTAATGTATACCGTCTACGCAGAGGCATCACCGCAGCATCACCCACAACCTGCGGACACTGCATGTTCTCTCAAGCTGAAATACCTCACAAAACCAGGGCACAGATGTGGCGCTGTTTTGGCGGAAAAAAAAAACGCAGCCATGTTTCTTATCCTGTACAACCCCTTAACTCTTCTGCTAGGTGACAATCAATATGGCTGCCATTACAGAGAGTACTTCAGTGCATTCCAGGAAAGCTGGGTGACAATCCCACCGTTATAATGATTGTCATCCAGTTTATCTGCGGTGAGACACAACTGAAAACAGCTGAATAGGAGAAGACCTCTATGAGATTGCCCTCTCCGTGGTGGGCCCTTAACCCCTTACTTACTGTTTTGTACATCTTGTACTGGGCATTGGACTTGGGGCTGAAGAGCTTGTCCGATGCCGAGGAGACGAACTGCTTCACCATGTACGTGAGGAGCAGGAAGTCGTTGAAGAGAAACCCGTACAGCTCCTTGCTGCTCTTGGTCTTGTACAGTTTGCCGCTGTGCAGGATCTTGCGGGGCCCCAGGCAGTTCGTCAGGGAGTTAAAGGTGATCTGCTACACAAGGCAAAAGGCAAACGGTGAGCGGAAACGGTTATAACAAGGAGGGAGGGATAAAGTAACACATCGGTAGGTGATGGATGAAAGGGCACAGGACAACATAGTACACTATACAACACTATACTACACAACACTACAGTACAGTCTATAATAGCACACTACAGTATATAACACTACAGTACAGTCTATAATAGCACACTACATTATATAACACTACAGTACAGTCTATAATAGCACACTACAGTACACTACATTATATAACACTACAGTACAGTCTATAATAGCACACTACAGTATATAACACTACAGTACAGTCTATAATAGCACACTACATTATATAACACTACAGTACAGTCTATAATAGCACACTACAGTACACTACATTATATAACACTACAGTACAGTCTATAATAGCACACTACATTATATAACACTACAGTACAGTCTATAATAGCACACTACAGTATATAACACTACAGTACAGTCTATAATAGCACACTACATTATATAACACTACAGTACAGTCTATAATAGCACACTACAGTACACTACATTATATAACACTACAGTACAGTCTATAATAGCACACTACAGTATATAACACTACAGTACAGTCTATAATAGCACACTACATTATATAACACTACAGTACAGTCTATAATAGCACACTACAGTACACTACATTATATAACACTACAGTACAGTCTATAATAGCACACTACTTTATATAACACTATAGTACAGTCTATAAAACTATAACAAAACTATAACATACTACACTACAGTACAGTATATAACCGTACACGACATTATCTAACACTATAGTACAGTACACAACAGTACAGCCTATAACAGTATAGGTCATTATATAACGCTATACTACACTACATAACACACCAGAACACTACATTGCATAACACTATAGTACACTATATAACACTGTAGTACACTATAAAACACTATAGTACGCTATATGACACTATAATACAGTATATAACACAATAATACACCATTTAACACTATACTACATTATATAACACTTTAGTACACTATATAACACTATAATACAGTATAAAACGATATGAAACTATAGTACGGCATAAAACACTATACTATGCTATAATACAGTATATAACACTATAGTACATATTATAACACTCTAATATAATACATACCACTACACCATATAAAAATCTATAAACTATACTCCCCACCTGTCCACAGCGGAGCATACACTTCACAGACACGCAGTAAATCCTATTCTCACCCAGACACTGGATCACAGGCCTGGCCCAGCCGCTATGTCATCGCTGGTCTCCTTACCTCGGTTAGTCCATCACACTGAACATGTGCCTGCATCCATTCCAGCTTGTCGGAGTTCTCCTTTTCTCGAACGCCTTCATTGACCTGAGAGCACAGCTCCTCTGACCGCTCCAGAGCATCCCTCAGATGACCGTGGTCACGGTGGGTCTCCGGTGTGTTCTCAAGGATCTGGTGAAACCATAAAGATTAGATCTGAGGATGGCGCCTCCTGCCTGCGTACAGACAAGGCTGGACATACGCTGGGCGATTAATCAAATTCGCAAAGTCACGAGTAACTTAATTGAATAACTTCAGTAGTTGATTTTTAAAGTGGAAAACCTTGGAACCGAAGCAGAATTCGGTTTCAAGTTTTAAAGTGGTTTTCCACTTTAAAAATCAACTACCGAAGTTATTCAACGAAGTTAAGCACAACTTTGCGAATAACTTACTTCGGCTCATCAGAGCCCATACATTCTACGTACGAATCTCTGTACAGTATTATTCCAAAGTTTTGAACGAAGCATCCAAAGCTTGCTTCACTCAACTCTAGTCTAGACATGACTATATGCCTATTATGCTGTGCCACAGGCCTGCCACTGTTACAAGATATATCATACATTATAAAGACAACCTAATAAATTGATGTCTCCTAGAGGGGCTAAAAAAATAAACATAAAAAAAACTATTCCGCCATGGGTTTTTGCACTTTAAATTTACCATGTTTACCGTGCGGTATAACTAGCATGTTACTTTACTCTATGGGTTAATACGATGATGGCAATTCCAAGAATGTATAGTTAGATTATTCTTTTTTTTACAACTTTTACAGAATAATAGCACATCTCATGCAAAAAAATGTGTCTTATGTTGCTGCATTTCAGAAAAGTGGTGGGACCTGCTCCCATCTCCAGAGCACCCCCCCCCCCCCCCTCCCCAGAAAAGTCAAGGAAAGCACACTGCACATGTGCAGCCACCCTCCATTCACCCCTATAGGAGTTTTGAAAATAACAGAGGGTTATTTTCAGAATCCCCATACTGGTGAATGGAGAGCATGCCGAGATAGGGTAGGCCCCAGAGTTAGTACTATGACATCAATGTCTGAGATGGGAATACCCCTTTAAGATAAAAAAAATAAATAAAAAAAAAATAAAAAAAATAAAGAAAAATCCCTCCAACCCCAGCCGGACACTCACGTTCTTTATGATGAGGGGATACCGTGTTATCCTTTGCATAGGTTTGAGCAGAAAGCTGGACAGAGGCATTCCCTTGCAGCGCGGGTCAGTGGCTAGTCTCTGCAGAGCAAGAAAACAAGTATATTAGGATAAGACATTGTGGGTTACTGCAAGAAAATCACAGTATTTGTACCCTGATCTACCAGTATGTTAGGGCCTGAGGGGACTACTCCACCTAATACTAGGACGTCAGGGGGTGATGGCAGTGGACACCCTACCGTGCCCAGGCGACCACCACTCCACTGTAAACAGCTCTTGGATTTAGGGTCCCATTCTGGTCAAAGTCTATTACAAATGAGACGAGGTGTGAGGATCGTTAGAAACCAACCTTCAGGAAATCCTTAAATTCTTGTACTTCATCAGTTCTGGACTGTAGCAGGGCAGCTCCATTGAGCTGGCAGCTGCAGAATCGGATGTAAGCTTGCATATGTGACAGCTCGGTGACCAAAATGTCTCCAATCATCTCCACAGGCATCTTCTCCCCTCCCGTCTTCTTGCGCACTCGTAGCGCCCTGCAAGAATTGCAACCATGTGTAAACGTGCAGACTCTCAAAAAGGGGTGCAGCTGGTTAAAGGGATACTCTCTGGTTTCAGCAAATAAGTAGCGTTCTATGTGTAATGCTAAAATTCTGTCCCGGTCATGTGATGGACACACAGCGGCAGGGCTCGTTATCAGCGACGTCTTGTAACGAGCTGTTCTCCAGTGTGTCCATCACATGGCCAGGACAGTTTTTGTATGGAGCATAGTAAATCAGAAGGACAGCAAGCCGAGATCTTGACATCCAATGAGGAATCGATGCTGGAAGTATATTCTCATGAGGTTTATGAGGTGTCAGATTTACAGTACCAGAAACCAGAGAGCAGTGCCAGAGGGGTTGGTCATCTCTACAGAGACTTCTCAGTCTGAAAACCAGTGGTGGACTAAGAGCACTCAATGGGCTCTGCTTGCATTATCTACGCAAGGTCATTTTGACTGAATTGTCTGAAGGCAATCTCATTCAGGACTATATAGAGGATAGGGAATAAGTATTAAACGACTGGAGGTTTGAACCCCCACCGATAATGAGAACGAGGGTCCTGACTCTGCATAATGGATGGAGTGGTGGTTAGGCATCTCCATTATGAGATCTTCATTGCAATCCCATAGAGAATGAATGGTGCGACAGTGCCAATGCTCGACCAAATCCATTCATACGGGGAGACACTGGCCCCCAGTTCTCATGGTCAGTGGTTTCCAGCAGTCCTATGGACACAGAATGTTTAAATCTTAGAGTTAGCCACACACATCTCCATCTCAGCCCGAGAAGGAGAGGAAGAACTTTCAAAGAAGGCTCTGTTCCCAACTGCATCATGGCTTGTCGCCTGTAACGGACGCCACGATGCAGTAGCAGATCTGTTGCATGCTTGATACCAGTGATGAACCTGGATGGTATTTATTGCTTTATAGACCTGAGGTTGGGAAGATGTCTCTCCAACCAACAGATGTCTCTCCAACCAAAGATGTGAGACTTTTAGGGCTGTTTCACATGAGCGAGTCCACTGCGGGAATCACGCTCGGTGTGTGAGCATGATCCTCCATTCTGGACTTGTAGGAGCTGGCATTATACTGATTTATAATGCTGTGCGTCTCTGCATGACCTTACTTCTACAGAATCATGGTGACATAACGCCATCACTATGATTCTGTATCAGTAAGGTCATGCAGAGGCGCATAGCCTTATAAATCAGTATAATGCTGTGCGCTCCTGCAAGACGAGCGGTGTCCACGCTCACACACGGAGCGCGATTCCCGTAATGGACTCACTCGTGTGAAACAGTCCTTAAAGGGAACCTGTCATCAATTTTATGCTATCCTTATTAAGGGCAGCATAATGTAGTGACAGATGAGCTAATTTTAGCAGTTTGTCATTCATGAGTTTAAAGCAAGGTTTTGCCAAGAATCAGCCTCAATCATTGCAGCCCAGGCCTAGAAAAGAGTCACAGTTACCCGATAAGAATCATGGCTGTTCATGACCTCCTTCTTTCCTGACCACCTGCTGATGATTGAGTCTTCTTCTTAGTGTCCTCCCTTGGAAAGAACTGACAATCATCAGCAAGTGGGCAGGGAGAGCAAGAGACCATGAAAAACCGTGACTCTTCTCAGGTGGACATGACTTTTCCAGGATTGAACTGCGATGATTATGATGCTGGTTCTCGGCAACTGCTTACTTTTAGCCCATGACTGACACAGGGCTCAGATCAGCATGCTTTTCACTACGTTAGGCTGACCTTAATTAAGTCATCATAAAGTTGATGACAGGTTCCCTTAAAGTCCATGTATACTAGTGCATCCTGGGGGTATGGCTGTGGAGGCAACTGCATGACACCCAGAGAGGGTTCCGGAGTCCTTTTCTACAAAACCTTGAAGATGTGCAATACTCACTTCAGTAACTTTGTGTTGGACATAATGAGCTCCTTCCAGTTGACAAATATCATCGCCATTTCCGCCTCAGTTAGGGCCCCGGATTCTGCCATTGGCTTCTGGAAAACCTACATGAAACAACCAGCATACGAGAAACCTCTGAAACCAACCACTACTGGACTACCACGCTAGGGCTGCCTGTTACAATCCCCCAACCTAGAAGAATGCAAATTCCCACCAGCTCGGTTGTCTTCTGCTCAGCAGGATGAAGCACAGACCTGGCTTTGTCTTGTAACCTACCTCAACCACAAGCTGAAGATCGTCCATGTACCTCTCCTCAGTCTGGATCAGCTCGTGTATATAGCCTTGCCTTTTCCTCTCCATGGGGTGCATGGTGTCCAACGTCTGGAGGTCAGCACACCCTGCAAGAATACACTATGGATGGTTACTAAAGAACGACCTAGAAGTTCGCTACAGTAACACACTTGTGAAGTGGAAGGTAAAATGACAGCACTCAACGGTCACTGCCCTTACCCTCTAAGCAGGTGTCGAGTCTCATGAGCACCTTTTATGACAGCCACAATGAATGATAGTCAGAAAAGTGCCTGGCACCGAACTGCTCGCCATGATACATCGCAGTGACTTCCTGCATCTGCCACTAGGGGGAGCTCACTACATGCAGATTTTAACAATTGATTCAATACTAGCTGCATATTTCTTTCCACATATAGTGCCCTCTAGTGGTGGCTGTGTGCTGCCAGAATTATCATTACCATTTATGAAGTCAGAAAAAACTAGTTTGCCTATACAAACAGCATATAATATAGGGCAGTGATGGCAAACCTTTTAAAGACCGGATGCCCAAACTACAACTCAAAAGACACTTATTTGCCAACACGGCAATTTAACCTGAAAACTGAAAAATAACGGCCAAGTTAAGCTGTGGGGGAGGGGATTAACACAGGCCCCCGTTGAATGCCCGCGTTGTGCCCCTTAGTATTAAATGTCCCATTAGTGGCCCCCAGTATTAATAATGCCCCATTTATTGCCCCCAGTATTAATAAGGCCCCCAGGATTAATAATGCAGCGATATCCATGGACAGGAAATCTCATCTTCTCCAATCTGTGACGCTCCAGCTGTTCAGTAACTACAACCCCCAGCATGACGACTGCAGTAAGTATTACATAAGCTGTTCTTTGTCGTTCTCAGGACAGGAAGGTACGATGCCATTAGTCAGGATATTACAATCACAGAGGCTTCCAGATGTGACACAAGGAATGTGAGCGGTGATGTCCCGGAATGCAGCCTTATAATTACTGACATTATTTCCAGTATGAAATGTGAAGAATTGTTCTGTCTGTCCGCATGGTGTAGGCTCTGTTCACATAATCCCTGGAGGCAGGGGCGGACTGGGACCTTACAGTGGCCCTGGAAAACAATCTAAAAGTGGCCCCATGTTGTAGGGGTTTCCAAACTGACAGATGGAGTGACAACATAAGTAGGCGGGGCCACAATACCTTAGTGCAGCACAAAATCCCGCCCCAGCAGAACCAAATACCAGTGTGCAGCACAAAATACTGCTACCCCTCTGCGGTATTCAACTGTATCACTATCCTGAGTTGAATGCCGGAGGACACCTATGAGCGCCGAGATGCATAAATACCGGATACTTTTGTCATTAATTAACCCCCCTTAATGAGCGTATTTTTGGTTTTGCATTTTTGTTGTTTCCTCCCCGTGTTCCAATAGCCATAAATTTTTTTCGTTTTCCATTCATATAGCCATGAGGGCTTAATTTTCTGCGGAATAACTCATTTTTATGGGCACCATTTAATTTACCATCTCTGTTATTGGAAAATGGGAACAAAAAATCAATGTGGGGTTAGCGGGCGTGAGGGGGGCTCAGGCGGCCCCCTGGGTATCAGCCCACCGGTTCATTTCTCTATATGTTCGGTGGCCAGTCCTCCACTGTCCAGAGGCCTCCGCCGAAAACTGCATCAGATTTGACTGGATGAATAGTGCTACAAGCAGAAAAGCTACAGTGACCTGTAACTGTATGGTGCGTCATCCCTCTATAACTCCTGATAGGAATTTATAAATAAAGATCCAGATGGTTGCTACCAGTTAGGGAGCAAGGGGGGGGGGGGGGGGGGTAACAGGAGATATGTCAAGAGAGGTGACAAGCCTTCTTTAACCACCTCCCGACCGCCTAACGCGCCGATGCGTCCGGGAGGTGGTTGATTTACTCCTCCTGGACGCATCGGCGCGTCATCTCGTGAGACACGAGATTTCGTCACAGCCGGCCCGCGCATGCGCATCGCGGGCCGGCATTTCGTCGCCAAGTATTTCGTCAGCAACCTGCCGGCCAATGATCGTGGCTGGCAGGTTGCTGATTTTAAAAAAAAACAATCAGAAGCCAGATAACCCATCATATTAGTAAATATGATGGGGTTATATGGCTGCTGTGCTCCTCTGCTCCTTCTTTTGGTCGGTTGGTTCCAGCAGAGGAGCACACATCACTGTGAGTACCCACCAACACCACACTTAGCCCCCAGATCACCTCCCAGCACCCAATTAACCCTTTGATCACCCCTTCTTGCCCCTGTCAATCACTAGTGAAAAGGAAAAAAGTGATCAGTGCAAACTGTCACTTTTTTTTTTTCACTGGTATTGACCGTTAGGTTTTAGGTATAGTTTAGGCCCCTTGGTTAGGTAGTTTAGGGATCAGTTAGCGCCCAGCCCACCGCACCGCAGTCCGTTATTCGCTGATTAGCGTATCGCTAATCAGCATTTGTACTTTTATAGTATCTGGAAGTGATCAAAACTGATCACGGTCAGATCTATAATTGTATTAGTGTCACTTTAGTTCTCCCTCCACCCAAAACGCAGTGTTTGCCCGATCAGGCCTGATCGGTCGCCCACACCCGCCCCACCGCAGTGACAAAATTTTTTTTTATTTTTTTTGATCGCTGCACATTCACTTTACACGCACTGCGGCGATAAAAAAAATCAGTTTTGATATTTTTTTATCAACCGCAGCGGCCTCCGGTACTTCGCTAGCCTCCCATTTGTAAGACAGGCTTGCTTTTTTTTTCTTGGGTAGTCTCAGGGAATACCCCTAAATTTAGTTGCCCACATGTCAAACAGGGGGTATTCTTCTGAAGAGGCCTACAGGCTTCTGACCCAGTCGGATGAGGAATGGGAACCCTCATCTGATGAATCTAGCGGGTCAGAATACGAACCTGTAGAAAGCAGTGGCTCTCTGACCCAAAGTTCAGACGAGGAGGCTGAGGTCCCTGATAGCACCAGGCGTACCCGGCCCCGTGTCGCTAGACCGCAGGTTGCGCAGGATCTGCTTCAAGAGCAGCAGAGTGGGGCTGGTGCTGTCGGATTACGTGGTGAGGCATACACCAGCAGCGCAGCCCTTCCTGGACCTAGTACCAGCACTGCCGTACAACCTGGTGAAGTGGCGAGCACCAGAAGGGCAGTTGAAGCTGGTACGGTGGCACGTGCAGTAGTGACCCCGTCGCAGCCACCGCAAAGACGTGCCCGTAGAGCCCCTAGAATCCAGGAGGTGCTGGCAAACCCTGATTGGCAGTCCCCAACTTCAGCCGCACCTGTAGTTCCCCCTTTCACCGCCCAGTCTGGAGTTCGGGTTGAGACAGCTCAGATCGGTTCGGCCCTGGGATTTTTTGAGCTGTTCTTGACTGCGGAGCTCTTAGACTTAGTTGTGGCAGAGACAAACCGGTATGCCACACAATTTATAACCGCTAACCCGGGAAGCTTTTATGCCCAGCCTTTCCGGTGGAAACCAGTCCAAGTTTCCGAAATTAAAACTTTTTTGGGCCTCCTCCTCAACATGGGTCTAACTAAAAAGCCTGAATTGCGGTCATATTGGTCCACGAACCCAATTCATCACATGCCCATGTTCTCTGCTGCTATGTCCAGGACACGATTTGAGACCATCCTGCGTTTCCTGCACTTTAGTGACAACACCGCCTCCCGTCCCAGAGGCCACCCTGCTTTTGACCGGCTCCACAAAATTCGGCCCCTCATAGACCATTTCAACCTGAAATTTGCAGATATGTATACCCCAGAGCAAAACATCTGCGTAGACGAGTCCCTTATACATTTTACCGGGCGCCTTGGCTTCAAACAATACATCCCAAGCAAGCGCGCCCGGTATGGGGTCAAATTGTATAAGCTCTGTGAAAGGGCCACAGGCTATACACACAAATTTTGTGTCTATGAGGGAAAAGATCAGACCCTGGAGCCGGTCGGTTGCCCTGACTACCTGGGGAGCAGTGGGAAGACAGTTTGGGACTTGGTGTCACCCTTATTCGGCAAGGGGTACCATCTTTATGTGGACAATTTTTACACAAGTGTGGCCCTCTTTAGGCATTTGTTTCTAGAACGGATTGGCGCCTGTGGTACCGCGCGAACTAGTCGCGCGGGCTTCCCCCAACGGCTCGTTAGCACCCGTCTTGCAAGGGGGCAGAGGGCCGCACTGTGTAACGAAGAACTGCTCGCAGTTAAATGGAGAGACAAGCGTGACGTTTACATGCTCTCCTCCATTCACGCAGACACGACAATACAAATTGAGCGAGCAACCCGTGTCATTGAAAAGCCCCTCTCAGTCCACGACTATAACCTTCACATGGGAGGGGTGGACTTCAATGACCAGATGTTGTCTCCGTATTTAGTTTCCCGCAGAACCAGACGCTGGTATAAGAAGGTGTCTGTATATTTAATTCAATTGGATCTGTATAATAGTTTTGTTCTCTACAGTAAGGCTGGGAGAACTGGATCCTTCCTCAAATTTCAGGAAGAGATCATCGAGAACCTCCTGTATCCCGGAGGTTCCGTGGCCCCATCCACCAGTGTAGTTAGCCGTCTACACGAGCGACATTTCCCCAATGTCGTTGCTGGTACCTCAACCCACCCGTCACCCCGAAAAAGATGTCGTGTCTGTAGCAGGAGTGGAATAAGGCGTGACACCCGCTATTTCTGTCCTGACCACCCTGCCCTATGCTTAGGGGAGTGTTTCCGGAAGTACCACACACAGGTACACCTAGCATAGGGATCATCTCACCAGGACAGGCACACAGGGCTATTAGGGCCCATTCACTCACACAGCTGCTGCAAACGTCTCCTTTCACCTGGGACAAAGTGCATTCACTCACACAGCTGCTGCAAACGTCTCCTTTCACCTGGGACAAAGTGCATAACGCACTTCGCCACATCTTTGGGCGATTTGCGCTTTGCACATTGACCCATAGGGAAGGAGAGGTTTGTTCTATAAAGGTAAAAAAAAAAAAAAAAAAAAAAAAAAAAAAAAAAACACCAGTAAGCAAACACGTTAATGTTTAGTTCAAAAAGTTTACATGTTCTGTTCCAAAGTTAATAAAATTATTGCGTTGCGGCCTGGTTTTTTCTTTTTTTACCTTCCAGTTGGACCAACCGATCGACTAGCTGCAGCTCTGATGTGCATTCTGACAGAAGCATTGCGCTGCTGTCAGATTACACGCAAGTCGGTGTATGCGGCGCTGCAAGACGAGATGTTCTCCTCTGCAGTAACAGATACGTTTGCCGAGGCATACGAGCTGAGGAGGAGGCGGCGTTCCTATGCTTTGACAAACACTTTGTATGTAAAAAAAATAAATAAAATCCCGGCAATGATTTATTTATCCACATCGATTGATGTGAATGGAGAAATCTGGTTTGCCAGGGCATACGAGCTAAGTGGGTATGGATGTAGGGCGGAGCTCCTATGTCCTGGCAGACGCCTTTCCCCTCCTTTTTTTTTTTGGCAGAGATTTTTTCATCCACATTGATCGATGCGAATGAAGAAATCTGTGCCGTTCATTTTTTTGTTTCAGCCCAGAGGCTGAACGGAAAAAAAAAATCTCATTACCTGTATGCTCAATATAAGGGCTCATTCAGACGGCCGTATGCTATCCGCAAAAATGCGGATCCGTTTTTTTGCGGATTAGATGCTGACCTATTCACTTCTATGGGGCCCTTTTCTATTCCAAGGTTCCGCAAAATAAATGAAACATGTCCTATACTTGTCCGTGAAAATCAGGACATGGCCCTATTGAAGTCTATGGGTCAGCAAAAATACTGAATGCTATCCGTTTTTTTGCGGATCAGTTTTTTTGCGGATCCGCAAAAAAACGGATAGCATTCAGTATTTTTGCGGACAGCATACGGCCGTCTGAATGAGCCCTAAGGAGAATAGCAGAAACTCCTAATGCTGGCCATACATGTAATGATTGCGGAGACCCTCAAATGCCAGGGCAGTACAAACACCCCACAACTGACCCCATTTTGGAAAGAAGACACCCCAAGGTATTCGCTGAGGGGCATATTGAGTCCATGAAAGATTAAAATTTTTGTCCTAAGTTAGCAGAAAGTGAGACTTTGTGAGAAAAAACTAACAAAAAAAAATTTCCGCTAACTTATGCCAAAAAAATACATTTCTATGAACTCGCCATGCCCCTCATTGAATACCTTGGGGTGTCTTCTTTCCAAAGTGGGGTCACATGTGGGGTATTTATACTGCCCTGGCTTTTTAGGGGCCCTAAAGCGTGAGAAGAAGTCTGGGATCCAAATGTCTAAAAATGCCCTCCTAAAAGGAATTTGGGCACTTTTGCAGCCTAGATGCACAAAAGTGTCACACATCTGGTATCGCCGTACTCAGGAGAAGCTGGGGAATGTGTTTTGGGGTGTCATTTTACATATATCCATGCTGGGTGAGATAAATATCTTGGTCAAATGCCAACTTTGTATAAAAAAAAATGGAAAAGTTGTCTTTTGCCAAGATATTTCTCTCACCCAGCATGGTTATATGTGAAATGACACCCCAAAACACATTCCCCAACTTCTCCTGAGTACGGCGATACCAGATGTGTGACACTTTTTTGCAGCCTAGGTGGGCAAAGGGGCACATATTCCAAAGTGCACCTTTTGGATTTCACCGGTCATTTTTTACAGATTTTGATTGCAAAGTTCTTCTCACACATAGGGGCCCCTAAATTGCCAGGGCAGTATAACTACGCCACAAGTGACCCCATTTTGGAAAGAAGACACCCCAAGGTATTCTGTGAGGGGCATGGCGAGTTCCTAGAATTTTTTAATTTTTGTCGCAAGTTAGTGGAATATAAGACTTTGTAAGAAAAAAATTAAAATAAAAAATCATCATAATTTTCCGCTAACTTGTGACAAAAAATAAAAAGTTCTATGAACTCACTATGCCCATCAGCGAATACCTTAGGGTGTCTACTTTCCGAAATGGGGTCATTTGTGGGGTTTTTCTACTGTCTGGGCATTGTAGAACCTCAGGAAACATGACAGGTGCTCAGAAAGTCAGAGCTGCTTCAAAAAGCGGAAATTCACATTTTTGTACCATAGTTTGTAAACGCTATAACTTTTACCCAAACCATTTTTTTTTTTTTTGCCCAAACATTTTTTTTTTATCAAAGACATGTAGAACTATAAATTTTGCGAAAAATTTATATATGGATGTCGTTTTTTTTGCAAAATTTTACAGCTGAAAGTGAAAAATGACATTTTTTTGCAAAAAAAACGTTAAATTTCGATTAATAACAAAAAAAGTAAAAATGTCAGCAGCAATGAAATACTACCAAATGAAAGCTCTATTAGTGAGAAGAAAAGGAGGTAAAATTCATTTGGGTGGTAAGTTGCATGACCGAGCGATAAACGGTGAAAGTAGTGTAGTGCCGAAGTGTAAAAAGTGGCCTGGTCATGAAGGGGGTTTCACCTAGCGGGGCTGAAGTGGTTAAAGGGGTCAGTTAAAGAGTTTTTCCAGAGGAACAAAAATAGAAAAGACGTGGAAAGGGTTAAAATAAAAAACAATCATTACCTACCACATAGACTCCCCTTCCACCTCTTCTTTTAAACAAATAAAAAAAAATATATATATATATATATATATATATATTCCCCTGGAAAACCCCTTTAGGAGAAGGCATTGGGGGGGGGGGGCTGGGGAGTTTACATAAATACTGACCGTCTCCGCCTAAACGTAGGTGGAATTTAGCGTTAGTTAGAGCTGACCTCAAATGCGATAATGTACCAGGTAATTGCTGCCTATGTACTGACAGGGATGAGCCTTAGGAGAGAGGAGGCCTGGAGGGTCGCTTTAAGGGCTCTTTCACACGAGCGGATGCCGTGCGGGTAATCTGCTCCGTGCCTCTCGGTGTTCTTTTTACTACAAAATCAGAGTGAGATAAAGTGGTCACTGTGATTTTGTAGTAAAAAGATCACAGAGAGGCACCGAGCATTATCAATCATGCTAATGCTCCGTGTCTCTGCTGTCCGGAGCGGGGCTTGGCTCTTTCTTGCAGTGGATTGCAAACATGGGATCCACTTGTGTGAAAGATCCCTAAGATTTCCATGGAAGACAGCAACAGCAGGAGCTGTCAGGGTCATAATGGATGAGGAAAGGTTCCCCAAGAGGGAAATAATTTTGGTGGTTCCCCATAGCTGAGAATTCCATCTCTAGGTGACAACCCTAAACCCAGATGTATAGGATTCAAAGACCTACCCGCCACTGTCCCATCAACACAACTACAAAAACAAAGACCTCAGAGATAGGAATTTACAAGCTCTGGGACACTTTACATTACGCTCATTGGCATGTACACAAACCCGGCGGCCTTAGTAACGGCAATTAGCCATTTCAAAAAGATGAAATCATTATACGCAGAACATGTGCCAATCAGGATTGTTAGCAGGGAGGGGAAGAACCAGGGCATGCTTCCTTCCTGGACACAGAGTAAGAGTACAGTATATACTGTATACTACCATTTACTCCTCCTAGTAATAGAAGGCGTGTAGTAACAATGAGTCCATATACTAATTATCCCTTTCACTCATTCAGAATGAATCCCCCAAAACTGTTAATCTTATTTTCAATCATGAGTAGCATTGTGAAAATAAAGATTTAAAGGCCATGCCATCTTTGGGGGCAATTTTTTATTTTGTCAATGCATTTTATTCATTTTGGGCTAAAAAGCTTTTTTCATTTGGTCTCTATTAAACATTTTTCAACAGTTTTTTCTCTACAGCTTTCAGATTCAGTGCATGTACAGACCATGAATCCATCAGAGAGCTTTTCAGACAGCTCGATGTATAGCCCTTATCTCTGAACACCTGACAGCTCAAAAAACTCATTTACAATGTTGCTAACCTTTCACAACATTGCATAAAAAAAACTGATCCGGTATTGCAATGCATTTTTCTGACTGATCAGGCATTTTTCTGACTGATCAGGATCCTGGTTGTTTCATGTAGGTTTTCCAGAAGCCAATGACAGTTTGCCTGATCAGGCACGCATTTCAGGCAACGGAACTGCCTGCCGGAATCAATTGCAAGTGTGAAAGTACCCTTATCAGCTGTTTATTTGTCGTCGTCGTCCCCTCCTACCCCATTGCTAATTGCTTTCCACTTTGAAATATGTTTGAAAACCAACCAGCAAAGCTGAAATACCATACTACACGTGTCAATACAAGTTTATGGAAGTGTGAGGATTTGGGGGGGGGGGGGGGGGAGGGGCGCAAGTGAGCAGCAGCAGAAGTGAGACAGAGGAGACATGCATAGACAAAGAGCTGAATAGGAAGTTTATATCTCAGTACAAGTTCTTTATTCACAACCATACAGGTCAGTACTTCTCTGTAATGTCCTGCATGACCCTGGAGCTGCTTCCAAGTAAGAGAAAGTTAGGAAGCAGTTTCTCCTCTACTTTCTGTGTGTGCATTAGATGGCAGCTAGCCTCTTCCCACCATGTCTGAGGGAACTTCCAACTAGACATTCACTATGCACAGAGGAAAACTTCTGAATAATGCCAGATACCAGTGATATAGTGGCCAGAAATAGCATTATTCCTCATCTACACACACTGTCCTATGGACTAATATAAAGTTTGTTGAAAGTTTAATTATGTTTTAAGCCATAGTTTTATTATTATAAAAATGTAGCTATAATAGGCGTTATATATAAGCTGTCAGCAGTTCAGAGACAAGGGTTACAGATCGAACCTTCAGAGCAGCTGTCTGATGGATTCAGTGTGAGACAGAAAGCCATGGTCTGCAGATGTAATAAAACTCAAAGCTTAGAGGAAAAACTGTTGTTTTTATAAAGACCAATTGCAAACAATGATTTTTAGCCCAAAAATAATAAAATGCAATCATAAAAAAATGCCATCAAAGCTGTCTATAGCCTTTAAGATTTGGCCCTTTACATTGATCACATATCATGAGTAACTTATGATGCTGTTCTGTTTAGACCTCCAGCGACCAGCTATAATAAAGCAGCAAGTGCTCAATTTACCTGCAGCGCCCCAACAGGTGAAAGAAAGAATTACATAGTTCTAATTAAAATGAATGGGGATGTCTATGTAATGTATAGTCACAGTAGGTCCACCAGAGCAAGAGACACGTCACCTCCAGTGGAGAAAGCAGACTCTTTTTTTAAGTATTTCTGCGTTCCCAGTTGTCCAGCTGTATACTGCAGACCAAGCAGACATTCTAAGAGGCATCTGGAAGTGTCAGACTAGGGCACCTAGGGCCCACCAGTAAAATGAGTTGTGGGGGCCAAATAAACAGCTACATACAAATACTATCTGCTCACAAAGTGACAGCAGATGCAAGACGCTCAGGATGATTCATTATGGGAGTCCCTACAGACTTCAAGAAGACGGGTCCCTGGAGAAAGAGGATGCTGCCTTAGTACCTACAAGTCATCTGAGCCACCCAATCCTTCTATAATAATAAACGGAGGAGTTTGATAAATAATCTAACCAGTTTTTATATGAACATAGTCTTGTTGGGATGCTATACACTTCCTATCTGTATGTACTCTAGTTGTGCTGAGAGTGGTGGAGTACGTGACCACCAGGGGTTCACCTGATCACAGATGGGCCAGTCCAAGCTTGCTTCTCCTCTCCCCCCAGTAAACATGCGTGCATGTGTATTGGGGAGCCAGAAAGGTTAGCGGCTGACAGATGGTTATTGTATGTATATATATGGACAGCTTACTCTATGTGAAGCCACCGTTTTACCTGCGTCTTGATTGTCCAGCCTGGACATCTTCAACTTACAGCAGACAATGCCATATTGTTGACTAGTCCAATTTATTTCCCTACTTTTGTATTGATGTTTTGTTCATTGTCAAGAAGACAAAAATTCAAATGAGTAAAAGGGACACGTTCTTCACAGGTTCTCTTCATAGTTATTCTCTGACCGACAAGACAAGACTGTGGCCTTCACGGATGTAAAGTTCATTCTCAGAGATCAGAACAGAATCGGTGGAGGGTCTACCTCAGGTACATCACAGTGATAATTCTCCATGGAGAAGTGGGTAATATTTTCGCTCTGTCATATTTGAGAAGTTTCTTGCATACACAGCCGGTTTCAAATTTCCACCACAGCATCTCCATGGTATTTAGATCTCAGCTCTTTTTGACTTAGGTGGCCCCTCCTTTCCTTTTTATCCGGCCTGTTGCTGGTCTTCTTAGGGTCATTACATTACAAAGTCCACTTTCTGACGAGCCTGAAAGGTGGCCTCATATTATCCTTGGGTACAATTAAGAATTTATAATGCAATCAGTGCACTGCCCAGGCCCTAATGCAAAAAAGCAAGCTCAAACCAGAACATGGCCACCACCATGCTTTACAGTGCTGGTATTAGATTATGATACTGTCTTTCCCTCTTTCTGGACAGCGAAGCCCTCCTACCTGCACCACCACATAGATCTACCTTTGTAATGGTAGATACCTGCAGACTCACATTGTGCGGATTTCTGGAAATTCTGGGGTTCTAAGTGACTTATTTTTAGCAACTTCTGCATCCACCGT
This sequence comes from Bufo gargarizans, assembly GCF_014858855.1. Taxonomy (NCBI): domain Eukaryota; kingdom Metazoa; phylum Chordata; class Amphibia; order Anura; family Bufonidae; genus Bufo; species Bufo gargarizans. Next base: position 8,837,569 of record NC_058083.1, read on the forward strand.
CCGGCTGGGGTCAGCTGGCAGTTGTTTCAAATAGTTTTCACTGTACATGGGGTGTCATTTCTTTTTCACATGAATACATTCAAAGTGCACAAGTGGCTGCGTCAATAGCATTGAAACGGGTTATCTAGCAGAATACAGATACTGATGAGCTAACCTCATGATAGGTCATCCATATCAGATCTGTGTGGATCTGACGCCTGGCCCCCCACCAATCAGCTGTTTCGGGCAGCAGGAAACTATACAGTGTACAGAGTGGAAGCAGAATGCTACATACACTATGGAGGCACGGGAGCTGAACTATTCACTTGGATGGGGGCTGAGCTGCAGTACCCCAGCGGGCTACTACACCGTGTATGTAGATGTCTGCTTCCAGCTCCAGACACGGTACAGTTTCTGGCACAGCAGCTGCACACCAAAACAGCTGATCAATGGAGGTGTCAGACACCCCACAATCTGATATTAATGACATATCCTGAAGAGGTCATCAATATCTGTAGCTCAGACATCAAGCATTGTCCATTTTATCCAAGCCCCTTGTGCTCTTTCCACCCATGAGCTCAACTCTACGTTTAGATCGCCATTCTACGCCCTCCTGATGAAGAGTCCTATTTTTCTTAGCACATTTAATCCCTGAACCTATCTCCAACTGGCACCATCTTCTCGCTGACTACATCCCTGGAGTATTAATCCATGCCCTGTACTGTACTACCATAACCAAGCATAATGCAGAGCAATAAAGTGATAAATTAATGAGTTTCTAAACTTTTCCGATGTTATAAGTAATAGCATATTCTAAGTTTATAATGTAAGCTATGTTCAGTACTTTAGGATGCCTATATATCAGTCTATGTATGTATATAGATTACTCTACACCACTGTGTCCGATATCTCAGGGGCTTCACCAGACACACAAATTATCAGCAATCACAATATATGTAAACTACAGACCTCCCTCCCTTGCAAACCAGGGTTCATGGGTCCAAATCCTGACCAATGGTTCAACAATAAATGAAAAGGAAGTCAATATTTGGTAGAGGGATGCATTCAGATTTCTAGGCAGTAAGTCTTCTCTCAAAATCTAAAAACATACCAATAGTCGCACTGGCTTTTAATCACTTGGTCTTTTGGAAAAACTATACTAACCACTGAGCTGCTATGCCATACTAATAAATGGAGCTGATAGATTAGATCACTCTAGTTATCAAAGTCTTTTCTAAAATACAAGGTTTTCCATCTCTGACCCAGTTCGTGAGACTGGAACAAGTCCATTATGTTGGCTTCCATTCTTGAGATAGACCTGAGCGTTCACGTGAAATAGGACATAGATAATAACATCCCTGCCGCTGGGAAATAAGACCGATGAAGTACTTACAGCTGTCCAGACTTGTCCTCGAACCTCTAAAATTCCTGTCACAGTTCTCAATCAACAGCCGTAGAGCCTCCCTCTCCCGGAGGATCAGAGGGCTGGGGATCGATCTAACAGCCCTCCGATACATTTCATCGGAGTCCTTCTTGGTCACAATGCAGAACATCTGTTTCATGTTGGAGCTTGAGGAGCCCTGCTCCACCTCATGTCACAACACAGGCACATGGAAGATGTCCCGGCTGAAAGAATGCCGTCACAGACGTGTACCTGAACATGTCTATGAATCAGATGTACCTGCCAGGCAGCATGGTACAGGGAAACATCCCTCATGGTAACTTCAACGTGATGGCACACAGTCATCTTCCAAACTCTCTACAGGACGTTCTGGAGCTCGGTTATGTACAGTATGTCAAGTAAAAACTTAAACTTCAGCAACATCCAGTGAAAGTGATAGACCAACGAGAAGTATTTCCATCCATTTACTTGGGGGTAGGAGGTCTCATGAAGATGACCAGTCTGGTTTCACAGTAAATTTCCTAGCTGAAGACTCCCTTTAAATGGAAGGCCAACCATATACTACACACATGGGGTGGATCCACTGTCCACCAAAGGTGAAAGCCACTCACTACTGGCTCAAAAGAAAACGGTTGCCACCTTTCAAGACGCTTTTTGTCAGAGGAAAGAAGGATTAGACATCATGCTCCATCTTTTGTTTTCCATGGCAAAAAAGGGTCTGTCAGAGGAATCTAGGGGCCTCCAATTTCTCTCTTCCTACCGAAATAAACATGTTTGCTCAACTGACCTGAATGCATCATTGTGTAGTCGAAAGAAATAGACATCAGCCAAATGAGCTTCCACCCATCAGCTACCTCATGTATGGGCAGCTTCACCATTTCCATGAAGAACTAGAAATGTGTGCTAGTCCAGGTTTACCTCTGGTTCCGGTCACTGTATCCTGCATAAAATGTTGGCTTTCGGATGGACAAAAATACTACATGCAGCATTTTTTGTCTGGCCAAAAGCCGGCATACATGCTGGAAAGCGGCGGGATCCCCATTTACTACAATCCGGCTATGCTGGATACCGTTCCTCTGCCAGAACGGACTGCTGGAGTTCACGCAGCCTGAGATGCAGGATTGGTATCACCCATGTCCTAGTTGTCAAAATTAACCTGTGGTAAGGTCAGAACATCCTGAAACCTGACGCAACGTCTAGTGGTTTACTCAAACGATTATATCATTCTAGTATTTTAAATGGTATGCCGAGAGATCTCTGAATTCTGTACCTACAGCCGGTGATGCAATACACCTAATTTGCATATTTATTATCTATTTTACTCCCTTATATAGCGCTGACATATTTCACAACACTTTCACCAAATAAGCTGACGATATAAGTTCCCTATCAGTATATCTTTGGAGTGTGGGAGGAAACCGGAGTACCCGGAGGAAACCCACACAAGCACGGGGAGAACATACAAACTCCATGTAGATGTTGTCCTTGGTCGGATTCGAACCCAGGACCCCAGCGCTGCAAGGCACCAGTGCCAACCACTGTACTGCCCTGTATATGGTAATAGAAAAACCCTCCAGTACGGTGGAAACGATCTACTGAAATGACTGCAACCCCAAAGACATCAAAGTGTCATTTCTGGCTCACAGCATGCTTTAGGGCTACCATTTGGTTGTAACCTAATCCCACTGCCTTCTTTTTGGTAGTCACAAGGCTATTACATGGGAACAGGAAGGATTAAAGGGGTTGTCCAGGTTCAGAGCTGAACCTGGACATCCCTCCATTTTCACCCCGGCAGCCCCCCTGACATGAGCATCTGAGCAGTTCATGCTCCGATGCTCTTCTTTGCCCTGCGCTAAATCGCGCAGGGCAAAGGCATTTTTCTGAGTTCCGGTGACATATCGGGCTCTCCATTGGGGCTGACAGGCAGCCCGGTGACGTCACCGGCACTGATGGGCGGGATTTGGCTCTGCCCTAGCCAGTAAAACGGCTAGGGCAGAGCTAAAGCCCGCCCCTCAGAGCCGGTGACGTCACCGAACACACTGCTGGGCGGAAGTTACCGCCCGGCAGTGTGTTATTGAAAACACAAGAGCCTGTGCCCTGCGCGATCTAGCGCAGGGCACGGGAGCGCATCGGAGCATGAGATGCTCCGATGCCAGGCTCAGGAGGGCTGCCGGGGTGAAAATAAGGGTATGTCCGGGTTCAGCTCTGAACCCGGACAACCCCTTTAATGGAGTGTTTGTGTACAAATGTATATTTTTTGAGTAATTGTCACAAGGGTGTCACGACCTATGGCTGACCCTGTTGTGCCTGGGGTCAAAAGGTCGCCATGGGTGGCTACGCGCTCAGTTTCTCAAGAGATCACTCCATGACCTAATGGTGAGAATGGATTCCGGTCCAGGTTTTCCTGCTTAGGTTTGCAATCCTTTTTGTCCCAGTTAGGAATCTGTAGCTTTACCTTTCAGCTGTTCTCTGTCAGCCACTCCCAGCTACTATATATTCTCCCTCTCTGCTTCCCTTGTTGCCAGATGTAGACCTTCCTTCCAGATCTTCTATTCTGACCTCAGGTGGACATCTGTTGCCGTGGAGCCGTTGGAATTGGAGCTGTTTGAACTAAGGTTTAGTGTTGAGCGAACTTGTGTAAGTTCGGCGTCTACAGTTTGAGTTCAGGTTATCGAAGTATCCCGTTATGGATTCTAAATTCCGTTATGGTCCATGGTTCCCACTGCCCTACTCACTACCTAGGGCTTATTTCAGGGTAAGCCAGGGACAAGGCGCGTGATCGGTGTAGGGGTTAGCAGCCAGTCTAGGGACGTCAGGGCAGCCAGGTGCCAGTGCCAGGTGAGTTAGGGGTCACCACTCCTCCCTCTCCCTAGTGGAAGGGTACTCCTCTTCCCTCCCCTCTGCTCCGCATGTCTGTTACCTGCCATATCAGACGTGATAGTAATTCAGTGCCAAAAAGACTCGACTACATAGACGTCAAATAAGGAAGAGCTGCTCTAGAAATGGTTGGACTACCGATCAATGCAGCTTTTATGACTTGTTTGATTGATGGGCCAAAAAAAGTAATGACTGTGTTGTTGTGGGCCCCCTTTCCCCCAAAAGCCTTGGAATAGCTACACAGAGGCCCAAATCCTGTGGCAGAGTCTCCCATAGTGTCACTGCACTTAACCCCCAGGAAGTTTATGTTTCTTTTTTCCTTTTTTTTTTTACTCCCGGCCTTCCAGGAGCCATAACTTTTTTATTTTTCCAATCCACATAGCTGTAGGAGAGTATGCATTTTTTGCGAGACAAGTTGTACTTTCCAATGGCACCATTTAATATTGCATACAACATAGTAGGAAGCCAGAAAAAAAAAAATCTAAATGGGGTGGAACTGAAAATAACCCGCAGTTCCACCATTGTTTTATGGGTTTCATTTTTAAGGCGTTCTACAGGTAAGCATGATTCAGCATGATTTTTGTTGTGTTTTAGCTATTTGGCTAGTGGCCGATATATGACCCAGAAATATGGAAGAATCAATGAACAACTGAGCTCATGTAACAAAAAGACGAGTCACGCAAGTCCCAATGAAGCGATCTTTTAATAAACTAACACGTTTGCATAGTTACATTCACCTCCCCCATACATAAGAACGCAATTTCCCACATGCCGAGAACAAGCTGCAAGTGCACAATTATCACATACAGTAAGTTTTGATAACCAAATGAAAAAAAAAAATCACAATTTAAGGCCACGGAAGCGTCACTAAGTGCCGGACACCACGAGCCCAGCTTGCGGCGATATTGGCGCTAATGGGATACATTCGCAAAATTATAGTCACCAGACACCTATTTATATAACAACTGTACAGCAAAGGCGGGTGGAGTGCGAAGGGAACAACAATGACTATAATGTATACGGGCATGGAATGGTTTGCCTTTGGAGCTTCACGTAATACATTTTGGATGGTAATGATGAAGCAGCACTGGGAATAGACTGGTATAGTTACACCACAACGTTCCTGTCAATCTTTTAATAAGACAGTCCGAAAGATTTGGTGAAATTCCCTCAAGGCCTCTACATAAAATTCTAATTTTTAAAAAAAATCTGATTACTACGGCAGAACGGGATGACTGCTTTTCTCCTTTAGTGTACAGTTGTACAGTAAGCATCCAGTTTGTGCTTGTTGACTCCAGCTAGCCACACATCGGTACTGGTCGACCATCTAATGTGTATAGTGTTGCCCTGACGCTCCCCAAAAAGCAAATATTGGTGAAAAATAGGGTGGGTGAGGAATGATGAATTTCAACATGCCACATTCTTTTGTTCTAGGCGATATTACTGGTTCACTGACATAATTAGTGCAGTCGCTAAGTACTTTCAATTTGCTGGGATAGGAAAATGAATAGCATTCCCGCAAAGTCAGATCGTATGGGGACAGTAAAAGTGCGGTACCCCTTTAAGAATAGATCAGGACAGACTTCCAGCAGCAAAACAATGCAGAAAAATATGCGGCTAGGAATCTTTCCTGCTCCTTTGCATCAAATATGCTGGTAAATGCATCTTCTAATGGCTGCTGTTGCTGGGACCCCCGTGGCCATAAGGACAGGTCTCATGAGCCTCCAGTTCCTTCAAAGGAGTCTGAATAGGTGGCAGTGTGGGCACACTGCACGGTGCCAGTACATTCAATGACTGAGGTGATATTGAAGGGAGCAGGGCGCATGCGCGACCACAGCATCATATAAACTGTTCATTGCAGTGAAGACGAACGGGGGGCTTAGGAGCCCCATTTTAGTGATCAGTGAGGGCTCCCGGCGGTGCAGACATTTGTCAACTATCGATAACTTCCTAAAGTTTAAAACTTCTTTGGAAAAAAATTATAGAAAATCGCATTCTAAGAAACTCCGTAGTGAAATCACAAATATATAAAATGAACCCCAATCCCGTAGATATACTGCAGCCATAAATGTTATGTCTGACCAGTTAGGGGTGTCTCACCCAGTCTGAGAGACTGTAAGATGATCACCCCCTCTCACAGCATGCAGTCATACACATAGGCTGAGACAGATAGACTGCAGCTGCATCCCCCCTTTTTCCTATCAGGTTTTGAAAGAGTTTAGAGCTTGAAGAGGTTTCTAAACATTTACATAGAGTTTAAGGAGAGTTAAAGTTTCCTGTACTTAAATTTACTACTGAGTTCTGAAGAACAAAAAAAAAAAAAAAAAGTTAAAGGGCTTTTCTAGGATTCATATATTGACGACCTATCTGCAGGATAGGACAGAAATATTGAAGTGGTGGGGGTCCAACTCCTGTCACCCTTGTCGATCAGCTGTCAGAAGACGCTGCGGCACTCTAGTGAGCGCTTATGCTCAAGCTTGAGAAAGGCTCATGTGAGAGCCAAAACGTCTCTTGTGCCACCTTTGGGTGAATAAATCCTTTTTCACTGAAGATCCTTTGGAGTGCAGTCCGTTTTTTCTATTCCGTATTAGTGGGTAAGCACCAGTTACCATACTCGGACATTGCACTCGTTTTTTACTCTACTTTTTGGCTTGGTGGTGCTGCTAGTTATTTTTATTTTTTATATATATATATATATATATATATATATATATATATATATATATATATATATACAGCCCGGTGACAAAATTAACCGAAAGTGCTGAATTTGTTAATCTGTCATGGTACAGTTAAAGAGGAGCGGTCACCTCTCCTGACGTGTCTGTTTCAGCAAATACTTGCATCAACCATTAAATAACGATTCTGAAGCATTTTTTATTTAAATATTTGCATAGTGCCGTTCCTCAGTTATTCTTCCTGGAACTATATGAATAAATTGAGAGTGGGATGTTAACATTTTCCCTGTCACAGGCTGAGATTGTCAGCAACGGACGGGGTCAGTGGGCAGAGGTAAAGAGGAATGTAAGGCCAGTTTATCCATACATTTCCAGGAGGAATTACAAAGGGACGGCACAGCGCAGTGGTAAGAACAGATGCTTCTGATTTGTTGAATTTCAAAGACGACACAAGTGTTTACAAACACAGGCATGTCACCAGCGCCGACAAGTCCTCTTCAAAATATCTGAATTCTGTGGGAAAAAAATAGACAAGACACCTGGTGCCACATGACAAATTCACCTCCACTTTACTGGAAAACTGAACTGTGCTACACCTGCGTCAGTGTGGAATAAAATAAGAATTTTTAGAAAATTATACTCGCAGAAAATACATTCATCATTTTTTTTAATTTACAGTCAATTCACAGAAGAGAAGTAGATTAGATTTTTAAGCTTTCCTAAAAGTTAAAAAACAAAACACAAACCAGTAAATGAGTAAAATGTACCCAATTTCAAACCCAATAAATTAATATACTCTATAAATACTCTGATTTGAAGGTAAATAACACGTAAATAAACATAGGTGCACAGAATAATTGCCCTCATGAACTTCGCCTCCCTTTGTCCACGTGTCAGAATGAGAACGTCTAGATATGGGGAGGACACACCCTTACAAGACCTTTGTGAGCAGGGAGTGGCCTAACATGGAGAACCCCTTTAAGGGCTCATGCACATTAACGTATTTTCTTTCCGTGTCCATTGAAAAACGGAAGTTACTCCGCGTGCATTCCGTTTCCGTATGTCCGTATTTCCGTTCCGCTAAAAAATTGAACATGTCCTATTATTGTCGCATTACGGATAAGGATAGGACTGTTCTATTAGGGGCCAGCTGTTCCGTTCCGCAAAATACAGAATGCACACGGATGTCATCCATATTTTTTTTCGGATCCGTTTTTTGTGGACAGCAAAATACATACAGTCGTGTGCAAGAGGCCTATGACTCACAATTTGCTGGACTTCTACAAACCTAGAACTTTACCAGTAGCTCAAAGACAACCTGTCACCTCTCTGGATACCTTAATTCTCTGTAAAAAATAAAAATAAAAATTCTGAAGACTCTATTCCTATTACAATGGGATGTGCCATTCATCTGTTATTCCTACTATAAATGTATGAATAAATTGCCAAATGGTTGTCATTAATAATGGGTGTGTCCCACGCACTAACACACTGTCCATTCTGCTCACTATTCATGAAAACCTTCTGACAAGGTTGCCAATTTATTTCTACATTTCCAGGAGGAATAACAGAGGAGCAGCACAACACAAGAGTTATACGTATAGATGTTCCAGACTAGTTATTACATGGGGAATGCAAGTAGTTACTAAGACAGACACGTCAGGAGAGGTGACAGGTCCTTTTCATGTATGCACCGAATATTCTACTATTTCATCAATTTAATGAGTGCAGAAGTATTCACACCCTTCAGGCAGCAATTAGTAGAAAATGCATTGCAGAAGAAAAAATATTTCTTTCTGCATGAAAACTGCACCTCGTGTACAAGAAGCTACATAGAAGCTACTACTGAGTGTCCAGAGCCCAATCCACGAAATTATTTGAGACCGAGCTGAAAATTGCGGTTGACAGAACTTATAAAAAGGATCTGTCACCTCTCCCAACAAGCCCGTTTTAGTAATGACTTCATATGATGTTCCTTCTATTACTCCCACTAGAAGTTTAGGAAAGAATTTCCAGCAGTCTGCAATAAAGGCCCAGGTGGACAGTGTCAGACTGTGCAGGGGCCCAATCACATTTGGTAACATCCATCTGTACCTTTACTATAGGAAAGTAATTCATAAACTTCTAGTAGGAGTAACAGAGGTTTTGCACAACATGTAGTATATGAAAAGACGATCCATGGGGTATGCATGTTAGGAGAGGCGACAGGTCCTCTTTAAAGGGATTTTCCAGCTGTTCACAGTGGCCATTCATGTTCAGCAATCGCTCCTCACTGCTGATGGAAGGGACGGGAGACTAGGACGGCCTGGTCTAGGAATCTGTGGGGATCCCAGGATTTGGGCCCAAACCTACGGGTGTCCTAAGACTGAGGTCTGTAAGAGGGCGGGGGGTTGAATACTTTCTAAAAGTACTGTTCTGGCTTATCCTCACCGGCTTGCCTTAATACAGCATTACGGTGCATTCACACAACAGTGTCGTGTTTTGCGGTCCGGAAACCGCCTGTGTGCGTTCCGCGAATTGCAGAACGGGCAGCCCATTATAGAAATGTCTATTCCTGCTCTATATTTTTTGCGGGGCTGCAGAACGGAACAACCGTGTGCTGTTCACATCTTTTGCGGCCCCATTGAAATGAATCGGTCCGCACCCGTTCCGCAAAATTGCTGAACGGATGCGGACTCATTCATACGGTCGATCTAATTAAAAAATAAATAAAAAAAATACAAATACGCAGCACATCGCAGTCCTGTAAAAAAAAAAATTTTTTTTATTTTTTTTACAATGGAACTCTATGGTTAATGGATGCCGCTATATGACATCAGTCTGAGGAATCTGTTAACGCATACGTTTTTTGTATACGTTAAACGGATGGGAAAAACGTGATGTGAACCCAGCCTAACAATTTGCTTATAGCAGATAGACACTGATAATAAACGCCAAGAAGCAGGCAGCAGAATGTGGAGTTCAGCTCTGGAGGTGACTAGTGTATAAGTCACACTACTACATTCATTCACTGAAAGCAAAAAGTACTTGCAGAGTTACAGCTCATTATCTGTGCACTAAATTACGTATCCTAGGATCTCAGCGGCTCCTACGGAAAACGTCCTGGAATGCGGAATGGGTAATAATAATAGCAGCTTATATACTGGTCACACCTCTGCATTTTATGTTATTTCCCTTATAAAGGGCTAAGGGGAAAAAAAAAAAAAAAAAAAAAAAAAAAAAAAAAAAATGGTTGCCATGGCAACTTACATTTTTCCCCCCTTCGCTAGCAGAGACTACAGGAAACTTCATGCAACAGGCTGCTCGTGAATAGCTTCCATCCAGCAGAAGGCGCACGGCCTGGACATGAGGTATTTGCTGTGACTCCGAGAAGCTGGTTTGGGAGGTTGTGACTACTAGGGGGCAATGGGGTCGGCCATAACTACTAGGGAGGGAGCCAGATTTAAATACTTGGAAAAAAGAGTTGAGAGGCACTACTAGAGAAGTGGGAGGGGAAGGGGGGACATATTTTGTACTACAGCACAGGTGGGGGCACTGCGGTGACTACTAGGAGGGGGCTCTGCTCTGACTACTGGTCAGGAAGGTGGTAAACCTTCTCTGAACTAAAAACCAGAGCAATCAAGGGCAGACTGGTTGCTATGGATGTGCTGTCCTGTCAAAACAGTGGTTGTTATGCAGTGTATCCCTAGCAACTAGTCTGTCAGATGTAACACTAAATAAACAGGGTAGGTTCTCCGTCCCAGCTTGCACTAGTAATCAGATTTTTCCTAAAAATTTGCAAAAATTAATTTAAGGGTAAGAAACTCTTTAGGTTTTGTCCCTGCGCACAATCGATTCAAGACAATCCTTTAAGGAGGGCCTGTCACCCCCCCCCCCCCCCCCGACATATCGGTCTTAGTAACAGGTAAATTTTTCATAAAGTAACAATTCCGAAGCATCTTCTCTTAGAATTCTGCAGGGTACCCGTTATTTCTAATGATTCAATGTCTAATCAGTGCCAACACTGTTCAGGGTAACACTCCTTCGGCAAGGGGAATGGTCACACCCGGTTGTTCATTTACCCATACATTTCTAAGAGAGGGATAGCAGAGGAACAGCACAATGCAGAGTTCTAAGAGTAGATGTGCCAGACAGGAGGGCAGGAGAGGTGACAGGTCCTCTATCGGGGTAAAGTAGTGAACCCAGAAGCGGATATACAATAGCAATAAATAACGTAAAACATAACCATCATTCAAACGTGTGCCCACCAGTATCCCAGTTCAATAGGTAGTATCAAAGAAACACTGCATCCCAAAAGCTGTACTATAGGTACAAGATACAGCAGAGCTGACTTTGTCAGTTGGTACCACACAGTAATACCTTGTCCAGGATTACATAAAAAAAAAAAAAGTATCTCCATAAACAGCGCCACTCTAGTCCATGGCTGCGACTGGTATTGCAGTTCGGATTCAGAGCTGCAATTCCAGACCCTTTCCATGGACTAGAGAGGCGCCGTTTCCGGAGAGAACAAACCCTTTATTCCTCTGGACAATGCTTTTACTTGTGTTTTTCCACAAGATAAGGCGACATAAAAGCAGCTCTGCTACATGTGATGATAACCTGTGCAGTATGTCACCCATGAGACAGCAGTGCCTAGAAATGAGCGCAATACTTTTTTTGGGGTAACAAACACTTTTTTGGTAATATCGTACCTTTCTTTATCAATCATATGGTAACAGAGAAAAAAAAAAAAAAAAGACAAATGGCACAAAAAATACAATGTGATCCGAGCGGAGCATTTAACACTTGAACATTCCGACTACATAGCTATATAAACATCAGTAGGACCGTCCGTCTTAAAGGGGTTGTCTCACTCCAGCAAATGGCACTTATTATGTAGACTGAAGTATCAGGCACTTACTAATGTATGACGATTGTCCATATTGCTTCCTTTTTCCATCACATTCTACACGGCTCAATTCCATAGATACGACCACCCTGTAATCCAGCAGCGGTGGTCGTGCTTGCACACTATAGGAAAAAAAATCCGGCCTCTCTGGTGACCGGGACAGTGGGAGCTCACTTAGCCTGGTGCTTTCTCCTTTAGTGTGCAAGTACGACCACTGCTGATGGATTGCAGGGTGGTCATAACAGTGGAAACCAGCAGTGTATAATGTGATGGAAAAATTAATCCAGCCAGCAAAGGAAGCAATATGGACAATCACAATACATTAGTAAATGCCTTGTAGTAACTTTCTCTACATGATAAATGCCATTTACTGAAGTGAGACAACCCCTTTAAGAGCACTTCCGCCTAATATTGCAGAGTCACCGGTAAAAGTTGAACCGGTTTATATTTCGATAGTAAATTACATATATGTTTTTGGAAAGGCTGGGTGACAACTAAGGCTACTTTCACACTAGCGTTCGGCTGTCCGCTTGTGAGCTCCGTTTGAAGGGGCTCACAAGCGGACCCGAACGCTTCCGTCCAGCCCCAATGCATTCTGAGTGGACGCGGATCCGCTCAGAGTGCATCAGCCTGGCGGCGTTCAGCCTCCGCTCCGCTCAGCAGGCGGACACCTGAACGCTGCTTGCAGCGTTCGGGTGTCCGCCTGGCCGTGCGGATCCGTCCAGACTTACAATGTAAGTCAATGGGGACGGATCCGTTTGAAGATGACACAATATGGCTCAATCTTCAAACTAATCCGTCCCCCATTGACTTTACATTGAAAGTCTGGACGGATCCCTCTGAGGCTACTTTCACACTTAGACATTTTTTGACAATATAATGCAGACGGATCCGTTCTGAACGGAGCCACTGTCTGCATTAATATGAGCGGATCCGTTCAGAACGGATCCGATCGAACGCTAGTGTGAAAGTAGCCTAAGAGGACCAATATTACAGCACCCCCAGGGTTCTCACCCAGCTTTCCAGTCTTCCTAAAATCAATACCCGCACAGTGATACAAGTCAATGCCATAATCTTGCATAACTGGGTGGCCATACTGACTGCCCCTCAGCTTCCTAGTAATGAGATACAATGCAGAAAATGCGAAAATTCTGTCATTTTTTGCAATTGTAGGTGAAGAAGCTATAGAATAGAGGTCCCCAACCTGTAACTAACTCTATCTGTAGCAAAACTACAACTCCCAGCATGCCTGTTCATGCTGAGAGTTGTGTTTTGCAGAACAATATATATACTGTGCTCCCCATCACCGACAGCAGCGACATAGAAAGCTATTGCACTGGTAACATAGTCACATTGCGCCCTTAAACATGGTTCCTTTATAGGAAAGAGCGGTGGGAACCAATATATGAGGCTGCAATGGAACCGAGGCGGGACTACAAGTCCCAGCATATCTTGACAAAAGGTGGTCCTCGTGTAACTAGTCATATGTGATATCGTAGGCAGGAATAATTTATGACAAAATGACATCAGGAGGGGTTTAGTGGGTCTTTGTGTGGCCAGACCCCATAAATTAAAGCTGCAGGGAGGTGCGGCAAGTAATGCGACATTCAGAGGCACGAGGTCCTGACAATTCATTGCTCCCAAATAGACACTGGCTAATAGGCGAAGCTAGCAAACCACACCAAGCCAAGCGGCAAGCTATGGAAGACCCACAAAGACCCACTATCCTTCCACACATAAAATGAAACCCAAAGGCAACATGGTAACGTGACTTTCGGCTTGATCTCGTCAGAGGACTAAGTTTTTTTTTTTCGAGTGGATTGGATGGCAATGACCGAGGCGCTCTCCAAGCTATAGTCATACACTTGGATAGTGGGTCTCTGTGGTGCTTTCATACTGGTAGTCAAGGCTGTGTCCTGGAAATAAAGCAGAGAACATACCGACAGTGAAACCACAGGTTATGAAAGAAAAAAAAAAATGAAAAAGTTAAAAATTAAATTCCAGCTGCCTAAAGCCACCACTAGGGGGAGCAAAACGATTTACAATGATGTATATGACGTCTGCAGTAAGGCACACAACAGTTAAGGCTAGGTTTACACTGAATGCACCTTAGCACTCAGCCAGGCTTTCTGATGGGCATATGTTTGAATATCCAGAAAAAAATATCCAAATGTAGAGAGGGATGGAAACATTCACTTCAATGAGGCAAACAAAGTTCAAGAGATTAATCTTTAGACTCTTAGTTTGATCTGAGACATTTGTTTCAGTCTTTTTTCCCAGATAGATTAGCAGAGCTTAGGGCTCTTTCACACCTGCGTTCTTTTCTTCCGGCATAGAGTTCCGTCGTCGGGGCTCTATGCTGGAAGAATCCTGATCAGTTTTATCCTAATGCATTCTGAATGGAGTGAAATCCGTTCAGGATGCATCAGGATGTCTTCAGTTCCGGAACGGAACGTTTTTTGGCCGGGGAAAATACTGCAGCATGCTGCGCTTTTTGCTCCGGCCAAAAATCCTGAACACTTGCCGCAAGGCCGGATCCGGAATGAATGCCCATTGAAAGGCATTGATCCGGATCCGGCCTTAAGCTAAACGTTGTTTCGGCGCATTGCCAGATCCGACGTTTAGCTTTTTCTGAATGGTTACCATGGCTGCCGGGACACTAAAGTCCTGGCAGCCATGGTAAAGTGTAGTGGGGAGCGGGGGAGCAGCATACTTACCGTCCGTGCGGCTCCCGGGGCGCTCCAGAGTGACGTCAGGGCGCCCCAAGCGCATGGATCACGTGATCGCATGGACATGTCATCCATGCGCATGGGGCGCTCTGACATCATTCTGGAGCGCCCCGGGAGCCGCGTGGACTGTAAGTATACCGCTCCCCCGCTCCCCACTACTACTATGGCAACCAGGACTTTAATAGCATCCTGGCTGCCATAGTAACACTGAACGCATTTTAAAGACGGATCCGTCTTCAAATGCTTTCAGTACACTTGCGTTTTTCCGGATCCGGCGTGTAATTCCGGCAAATGGAGTACACGCCGGATCCGGACAACGCAAGTGTGAAAGAGGCCTTAATTCTGTCTGGCTAAGAAGACGTAGACAAACGTCAAGCAGGACAAAAAGGGTCTAAGGACGAATTCTTTTGATTCCGCTATGTACAAGAATATACAATAACTACTATAATACTGCTCCTATGTACAAGAATATAACTACTATAATACTGCTCCTATGTACAAGAATATAACTACTATAATACGGCCTCCAATGTACAAGAATATAACTACTATAATACTGCTCCTATGTACAAGAATATAACTACTATAATACTGCTCCTATGTACAAGAATATAACTACTATAATACTGCTCCTATGTACAAGAATATAACTACTATAATACTGCTCCTATGTACAAGAATATAACTACTATAATACTGCTCCTATGTACAAGAATATAACTACTATAATACTGCGCCTATGTACAAGAATATAACTACTATAATACTGCGCCTATGTACAAGAATATAACTACTATAATACTGCCTCCTATGTACAAGAATATAACTACTATAATACTGTTCCTATGTACAAGAATATAACTACTATAATACTGCTCCTATGTACAAGAATATAACTACTATAATACTGCCTCCTATGTACAAGAATATAACTACTATAATACTGTCCCTATGTACAAGAATATAACTACTATAATACTGCTCCTATGTACAAGAATATAACTACTATAATACTGCTCCTGTGTACAAGAATATAACTACTATAATACTGCTCCTATGTACAAGAATATAACTACTACAATACTGCCATACTTCTGCTACAGACAAGAATATAACTACTTTTTGGATATGAATGAATTTGCTCTAAAAAGCTAAAATAAAATTTAGATCAAGAAGGCAAAACCCATAAAGCAGGAGACCTAATGGACAATATATGGTTCAGTCAGCTGTGCATGGTATACATCAAAGTACCGAAATACAGTGCACAGAGAAAATGTGTGTGCTGCACCAACAAACTAAGAACACAACATATAGCACTAGGTATTCTCCACCTCTGTGGTTATGGTGAGTGCGTTGTAGATGGTGTTTTTATTACCAGGACCTGCTCCACTGCCGGATAGATTTCACTGGCCAAGTTGTGAGATCCCCTGGTGGTCAGTTTAACCCTACTTCTAAATGGTTACCAGTTGGCACAATTACACCCCCCCACCCAACGTGCCAAACAGGACCTCGAAAGAAAAGCAACGTCCTTCTTTCCCCGTTTTAAAAGATCAGAAATACAGACGAGTCAGTACTCACACTGCTGGCTGGGGTCACATTCTGTTGTCATCTTGACGTAATTAGCAGGAAATAGGCCTGTGACGCCGCTGATCTCCCCCTGCCACCAGTCTACGTCGTCCTTGTTGAGGACATTGATGAGCTGTCCTTTGCTGAAGTTCAGTTCGTCCTCGTTATTGGCGACGTATTCATACATGGCTATGACCTGACACACTGCGGAGGGTAAAGAGACAGGGTGTCAGCACACAGAGCCCAATAACGGGGTAAGATCCGGCGCCATGATGCATTAGAAAGAGGAACCCCCATCAATCAGGAGGAGGGGGGGGGGGGGGGGGGTTTACATGCTCGACCGCAGCTCAGGGACCCCAATTCCTGTGTCCAGTGGGGGCAGCAGGGTTCCCAGTACTTCTGCCAGTAGACAATCGCTAGGGTTCAACCTCTGAGACCCCTGCAAATCCTGAGAACAAAATTCCTGCACTCTGGGAGAATGTGGACATCACTGTGCAGAGAAAACCTGAGGATCAGTGGGGGTCCCCGCAGTCAGACCCCAGTCATTTTCATTCCAGTTGAGGGAAAAAAACTCATTTGGGCCAGTTCAGAGTTTTTTTGGCACTGATTTTGGAACGTTTCTGCCTAAAAATCCATTAAAAAAAAAAACATCTTAGAACTGCTTCCCATTCATTTCAATAGGAAGCAGCACATGGAAAAACGCAGCAGCGCGCCCTATCCGGGGCAGAATCTGCGCTGAATCTCTTATTAAAATGTAGGTCCATGCATTTTCTTAGCCTTTTTTTTGCACATATCCCCTCCAAAAACCTCAAGCAGAAAAAGCAGCTTTGTACTGAATTGGACACCTATTGGTTAAAAACAAAATATTGGAAAAAACACTAAGAAAAACAACACAAAAAAACACACATGCAAATTCTGTGCTGATTTTTTCAGTGTGTTTTCAAAAGCCATTATGTGAACATCCCCTTTAAGTATAAATCCCTGTATAACATTATTAAATGGTAATCTTTTATATTCTCCCTATGAATAAAAGGACATTTTAATTTCAATTTCAAGGATCTTCTTACCTGGAATGAACGCTGGAGCTGCCTTGTCATTACTTGGTCCTAGTAATTTGACATGGGAAGCCGGGAACCATCCCTTCTGCCGCTTCTTCCCTCTGGCCTGAAGAAGATGATCATACATTCACATATTGAAAACAGAACATCACTATATTAGTACATAAGATAAAAATTTAAATTGCTACTATTGCTAATACACTGACTGAAAAAAATACGGACTGACTACTTACTACGGCCCTTACAGGATGGCGGCCGCGGGAACCTTACAGGATGGCTGACACTATCCTAACGCCTGCTCTAATGGCCAGGATCGGAGACAACCTCCATTCCATTCCATCATTTAAGGCTCTGATCACCACAGTAGTAAGCAAAGCATGATTAAATCCTGGTTCACCAGGCTTCTTAGTGTCCCGATCAGGGACTGGGGACCCTTGTGCAGAGAGCCCCAGGGACCTAGGAAGGACTGTCTGTTTATGAAGCCCAACATTAGGACACACTCAAAGTTGCCTTAAAAAAAAGACTCTGTTATAGTGATGAAAAAATATGGTGAAGAAAATGCAGAAAATTGCTATAGAGGCAAAAAATGAAAAAAATAAATAAAAAGTATCATGTCATTAAGGTCAAAGCAGGCAGGGGTTAAAATGAATGGGATGAGCAGGGGCGTAGCTAACGGCTCATGGGCCCTGGTGCAAGAGCTCAGCTTGGGCGCCCCTTCCCTCAGTACTTTGTGTGTCTTCTTATGCGGCACAAGGGTCTTTGGGCCCTGTTAGGCTCCTGGGCCCAGTAGCGACTGCTACCTCTGCACCAGGGCCGGCGTCATAACCCGGCATCCCCGGGCAAGTGCCGGGGCCCAATGCTCCTGGGGGGGCCCACTGAGCTGCTATGAGCACTTCCATCAATACAGATGGGAGCTCTCACTGCTGTCATTTCAGTTACGCAGTACCCCTTTGGTGGGCCCTCTGAGCTGCAGAGACTCAGACACGCCCCCTGAGCGCAGAGACTCAGACACGCCCCCTCTACACAGGACACATGCTGCCTGAGGAGAGAGACGGAGGGCTGGAGCTGTGAGTGAGTCTGCACTGTGACTGTCTCTTGTAGACAGTCTGTGAGTGAGTCTGCACTCTGTCTGTCTCTTGTCTGTGGGACAGAAGGGGGGGGGGGACTCTTCGATCGGCTGCTTCATGCTATTTAGTTGTGTTACTGTTTCATTAAGCAGTTTGCCTCCATGACACCTGCCCCCCCCCCCCCCCCCATATCCTGTCCTATCTCATCCTCATGGGGCCCCTGCTGTCTCCTTTCCTCCCTCATGTATCCAGAGCTCCTGTTTCACCCTCCTATCTCCTATTGCTGCCCTGCACAGACCTCCTGCCCCTACTTCTTGTATGAATCCCCCTCAGAGCCCCTTCCACCTACTTGCTGTGTCCACCCGTCCTGTCCATTAAGGGCCCCTGTCTCACTCCTCTGCCTCTCATTATGGTGGCATCTGAACAGCATTCACCATAAGGACCTTCTAACGTCACAGGGTCATGTGACTGTGCCCCCCACCCCATACTGTGCCCACTTATACCCTGCATTGTGCCCTCTTACCACACCTTGTGCAGTGCCCCTAATCATTCCCTGCACTGTGCCCTCTTATACCCTTTTATCCTGTCACTGTATGGTGGTTTTATCATTGTATGGCGGTGTTATCACTATATGGCGGTGGTATCCAATAACTGCATGGCCATAACTGTATCCCCTTCCCTGCCCACGCCATCCTTTTTTAGACCTGGCATGAGCGGGAAAAGATACAGATTGCGGTGCTAAGGACCTTTGTGCCACAATCTTTGTCAGAAATACGCCTAAGGCTACTTTCACACCTGCGTTTAGGTGCGGATTCGTCTGGTATCTGCACAGACGGATCCGCACCTATAATGCAAACGCTTACATCCGTTCAGAACGTATACGTTTGCATGATAATGCAAACGGATCCGTTTAGACTTTACATTGAAAGTCAATGGGGGACGGATCCGTTTGAAAATTGAGCCATATTGTGTCAACTTCAAACGGATCCGTCCCTATTGACTTCCATTGTAACTGTGGACGGATCCGTTTGCCTCCGCACGGCCAGGCGCACATCCGAACGCTGCAAGCAGCGTTCGGGTGTCCGCCTGCTGAGCCGAGCGGAGGACAAACGCTGCCAGACTGATGCATTCTGAGCGGATCCGCATCCACTCAGAATGCATTAGGGCTGGACGGATCCGTTCGGGGCCGCTTGTGAGCCCCTTGAAACGGAACTCACAAGCGGAGCCCCGAACGCAAGTGTGAAGTAGCCTAACATAGACGTATTTATATATAATAAATGACCCCCTAATTGTATTATTATTCGGGGGTAGGGCTAATATCTTTATATTATATAGATTCTAGTGTATTATACTGGGCCCTGTATTTCCCAGTAGAAAATGATCCTTGGGAAGCACTGTCCTCATCCCTGACCACCAGGACCAGGCAGCGTTCTGTCAGTACATGGCGGCCTCCCCTCTCCGCCACACTGCTCCGCTGTGTACTGGTTCTTATTCTGACACTAGCGCTGGGTTCACATCCCATTTGTGCCATCCATTTAATGTATACCAAAAATGTCTGCGTTACCAGATGCCTCAGACTGATGCCGTACAGCGGCGTCCGGTCACCATACAATCCTCAGACTGATGCCGTACAGTGGCGTCCGTTCACCATACAATCCTCAGACTGATGCCGTACAGTGGCATCCGTTCACCATACAGTTCCATTGTAAAAAAACATATACGTTAACGTCTGCATTTTTCACTTGACTCTGCAGGATACAAAAACGTGGAGTGCTGCACATTTGTATACATCAAACCGATAGGAAAAACGTGATGTGAACACACATTGGGGGGGAGGGGGGTGTACTAAAATTTGCTGTGGGGCCCAGTCAGTTCTAGCTACATCACTGCACATCTCCTTCTCTCCTCCAGGCCTGGCTCACTGCTGCTGCAGCGGGCGGCCGGAGAGAAGGAGCGCAGGGAGCTGCGGTTAGTGAATGACAGGACCGCCAGCTCCCCTGCAATGATAGGTATGTGAGGGGGCCACTGGGGGGTCATTCATCACACTGTGAGGGCCCCTTACACAGTATAATGACTCCCAGTGCCCCCCATTTAGTATAATGATCCCCATTGACCCTCCATTTAGCATAATGACCACCAGAGCCCCCATTAAATATAATAACCCCTCGTGCCCCCTCCATACAGTATAACCCCCAGTGTGGGGGCGACTGGGGGTCATTATTCTGAATGGAGGGTCACTGTGGGGTCATTATACTGTGAGGGCCCTTTACATAGTGTAATGACCCCCAGTGTCCCCCATTTAGTATAATGATCACCAATGACCCTCCATTCAGTATAATGACCCCCACAGCCCCCTCCATACAGTATTCCCCCAGTGTGGGGGCTACTGGGGGTCATTATTCTGAATGGGGGCGACTGGGGGTTATTATTCTGAATGCAGGGCCACAGGTGGTCATAATACAGTGGGGGGGGGGAATTGGGGGTTCATTATACTGTGTGAAGGGCCACTAGTAGTCATTATACTGTATAGAGGCCACTGGGGGTCATTATACCGTGTGGGAGCAAAATGCCTCATGGGGGCCCACTGGGATTTATCGCCCAAGGGCCCACATGAACCTGGAGCCGGCCCTGCTCTGCACCCCCTATAGCTACACCCATGGGGATGAGGGTTTTCCCTCCGATCTATAGCCCCGGATTGGTGTATATCTATTACCTGCAGTTCTCCTTGCCACCAGCCGGATGGATTCTTCTTTAGAATGAGGATGAGCTGTCCTGGAGCCAGGCTGAGCTGCTCTGTTCCTGTTGCTGTATATCCTGTGGTAACCTGGGCAATTTCTGCAGTGTAACAGGGAGATCATCAGTAAGTAGGCCTGCACGTCCAAGTAAGACACATGTGGAACAGAACACAGATTCCACGCAAAATGAAATGCCACATACCGGGTTTTTTGGTTAGAGTTCCAGCCTTGCCAGCACTGCCGAAACCCTGAAAAAACGAGAAGATGATTATTATTTAGGGGTGAGGATACGTATACAAGTTTTTTGACAACCTTGAAGCCCACCCAAATGGAACCAAAAACAGTTTGCAATATATAGTATTTTTGGACTATAAGAGGTGCTGGCAAAAAGCCTATGAACTGTAGAAACTTCACATTTTTATTTAAAAAAACAAAAACATAAAAAAAAGTCAGGCTGTCCATTTACAGAAAAATAAATTTGGTTTTAGCAGGATTTTGTAACACATTACTTGTATGAAACACAAAGTCCCTCACTCTATATGGCTTTTTCAGAATAAAAAATGGTGCTCTTTTGCATTTTATAGTCTGCCGTCAGAGTCAGCAGTGCCAGACTTCCCTGACTACTTCCTTAAAGGGGTGGTGTCGTCTCAAGCATGGTCTGCATATAGCTAGGATATGCTCCCAATGAAAGGTGCGTGACCCACCGCTGGCTCGGCTATTTCCGTCAGCCCCGTAGAAATGAATGGAGCGGAGGCCGCGCTCGGCATATCTCAGGAATATGCCACCAATGCTTGAGATGACACAACCCCTTTAATGATCTGGTGGAGGGCTCATACAGTGCTTTGCTGCCCAACATCGATCCCCCCAGCGATCATACAATAACAATATGTGAACAAGGAATAAGTAGTGTTAGTGTGACAAGCCCTTTAAGTGAACTCCGCATTTACCTCTTGATCACGTGGCCGCACATAGTTGGACGGGAATATTCCAGTCCTGTCACCAGTTGTACCAGTCCACCACTCGCCTTCTTTCTGTATCACTTGGATAATGTCTCCTTCATTAAATACGAGGTCGCCTGGTTCACTACTTGAATAGGGATACAGGGCCACAAATTCTACATTGGGAAAAAGCAAAGGTTACAATAATAAATGCCCATCTTTGAAACCAATACACTGTATTTCTCCACTCCACCTAATGTAATTAATTTGCAAAATTGCTTCAATTAGTTTCCATGGTTGCAGACTACAAACAAACCTTTGTAGTCAGATCCTGAAGTCTAGTTTCCTTTCTATCACAAATGATTGTTCTCCTACTAAATGTATATTAATAAAACGAAGGGGGACAATGTAGCAAAAACCCAATGCTGTCCCAAATGTGCTCAGCTCCGCACTGGTTTTGGTTTGCCTTCGATAAGAACTTGAAACAGTCCTATTTGTCCGCATTACCGTTAAACTCCATTAACTTCTATAGCAGGTGGCATTGGCTAAAAATGTTGCCATACAAATACTTGCCTGCACAAATTATTGTGCGTGTCTCCATGGGGATTAATGTAGATGGCACGTCCATAGAGCAAGCCTTATGCGTGAGCACATGTAAAGCAATATAAGCACTACCTACAGTATATGGACCTGTGGAAAATGCACCAAAATGGCCACCAAGTGTTAATCCCGCAGAATCAAACCCAGATAAAGAAGAGTGTGGGATCCCTGGAGGGAACTCTGCTCAATGCGTTTCCTCACCGTCAGCGGTATAAGAAGGGGTTGTCGGTTTCTTTTTGACAGCTGCGTACACAGGCTCAGATCTGAATGGAACAAATAACATACATTATAACGCTGTAATATACACACGTATGTAAGATATGCGTCACACAGGCTCCATTATTGCTCACTAGAGGTTACAGAATCTGGAGCAGTATAATTAAAAGGATGCTTTTCAGGACAATTTTTGAAATCTACTCACTCGGGGGTTTTAGCCTCATTGGGGATGATCTTGACGTAGGATTTTGGAAACCATCCCTTTTGACCTCGAACTTCCCCAAACCACCAGTTCTCTTGCTGTTCCAGTACAATAATTGTATCGTTTTTGGTAAAATTCAAGTGGTTGTCCTTTTTTGCAGTCCAGGAGCACAGTGCTTGAGCCTTCACCTCCTCCACGGGCTGACCCTGAAACACAGAGAAACATTTCAGCCATTTTAAATAGAACTTCCACCTAAATTTATTTAATAGAAAAATGTGATTACCGTATTTTTTGGACTATTAGTCAAAATACACTCAAGCGAGTTCAATGCGAGAAACTCGCTTAGTGTCAGTGTAAGGTCCCATTCTGACCTCCGCTCTTCTAACAGAATCGCACGGCGGTATAAAATGACTTATAAGTGTGTTGAGCGAACTTGTGTTTTAAGTTCGGCATCTAAAGTTCAGGTTATCGAGGAATCGTGTTATGGATTCCGCTACCACGGACCAAAACTTGGTCTGTAGTAGGGGAATCCATAACGCGATTCTTCGATAACCCGAACTTTAGACGCCGAACTTAAAACACAAGTTCGCTCAACACTACTTATAATGCTGTGTGACCCAGAGAGTCTATTAAATTACACTGACATAAGGCTGTCACTGTAATACAATAGATTCCAGGACTTTCAGGGTGACACAGCATTATAAATTATTATAACGCTGTGTGATCCTGTCAGAGGAGCAGAGCTCAAAACAGGAACTTTCAGAGGCACATGAAGCGAGTTTTTCACACGGTACTCGCTCGTGTGTCTTTCTTAAGATACACCTGACTATAAGACGTACCCCAGGTTTAGACCGCAGAAAATATATACAGTATATATTTTCTTATTTAACCTTCTGTGGTGGTTTAATGAAGTGGCCGTAAGGGGAGCTGGTCACCGCCACGGCCATCTGTACCCCGCCGTTGACGGATGTTATCTGCACGCAGGGGAGATGCAAAGACAGCCATAGAGCGATCCGGAAAGAAACTATTGTCGGGGACCAGCTAAGTAACCATATGGACATTGCAGAGAGGGGTTCCTGCCCAAGAACTCCTTCCCAGACTGGAGTGGATCATCACACCATGCCCATCCATCTATTATATGGTTGGCGAGTAATCCAAATGCCTGGTATATGATAATACATTCCCCCTGTGGTCTCTGCAGTAAAAATGTATGGCCCTCTGCAGGGTTCCCTAATTATAATGGCGGACCACTGGTGATTTCTGAAGCTGGACTTCAAGCAATCAGATGATCACCAACCTGGCTTCAACGTAAGCCAAAATTGATCATAGTTGGCTGAACTCACCAAGATCAGTGAAATCAGCCCACATCTCTTGTGTATGGGGGCCGTCTGATTATATTCTGGCGGCAGAAGTATCAGACAAGTTGGATTCTAACATGCCTAATCCATCGTTCCCACGGGAGATAAGCTGCAGTGTTTGGCAGCGACTTTGCGCTCTCCACATGAACGTTCAGCCAAACGTGCATGTTTATGGAGGAGTAAGGAAATAGCAGAACTTCGGATTCTGGCACGGCTTTGCAGAAAATGTAAAGTCAAGGCATTTTGGACACCTACCTGACTATGTAGTGGGGAGATGGAGCCTGGTGAGATGGTGCGGGTAAACGCAGACGTTTTCTGCCATGTAGAATTGACGTTAAGGCTGGAGAAAGGCAGATTTTGATACTCAGTATCCACTTCAGAGGGCTTAGGTGGTGAAAGTGACCTGGAAATTAAAAGAACGCAAAAAAAAAAATATAATAATTAGACTGGATTCAACCATGGTGGCTGGAACAAGGCACTGACCTGCATCTAGTGCAACTAAACGCTGCAGCAAAATATCATTTAAAAAAGTGCATTTCTCCATAAAGGACATTCATCACGCATGTGTAGGATAGTGGGAGTCTGACCAGTGGCTCCACCATGAGGTCTAGCGATATGCCACCATGTCTGAGATAAGCAAAGCCTTTTAAAGAGAACCCGTCATCTCCCTTGAGATTACTGTTTTAGGAAAAAATCCTATTCTCCATAATATAACAATTCTGGGGCATATTTTTTCTTAAGATGCTGTGCTGTTCCTCTGTGAATTCTCCTAGAAATGTAGGACATTGACAACTGGGTGTTGTGGGGTGTTTTCTGCGCAACCTGACACTATCTAATCGGTGGTGACAATGTCAGACTGTGTAGGGCAGTGTTTCCCAACCAGTGTGCCTCCAGCTGTTACAAAACTACAACTCCCAGCATGCCCACACAGCCAAATGCTGTCTGGGCATGCTGGGAGTTGTAGTTTTGCAACAGCTGGAGGCACACTGGTTGGGAAACACTAGTGTAGGGACACACACATTTGATAAGGACAATGATAATGTCCAGTTGTCAAGATATTCACATTTCCAGGAGGAACAACAGAGGAATGGCACAATAGAGTTCTTAAAAAACAGATGCTCCATAATTGTTATTTCATGGGGGAATACATGTATTTACTAAGGCTACTTTCACACTAGCGTCATAGGATCTCAATAGCGGATGAAAACGCTTCCATTTTATCCCCATTCATTGTCAACGGGGACAATACGTAACTAAACAGAATGGAGTGCTCCAAAATGTATTCCGTTCCGTTTGGTTGCGGTCCCATACCGGAGGGCAGCAAGCTGCAGTTTTCTTTCCGTCATGGGAGGCGGAGCAAGACGGATCCGGCATGACCCACAATAAAGTCAATGGGGATGGATCCGTTTTCTCTGATACAACAGAAAACGGATCCGTCCCCCATTGACTTTCAATGATGTTCATGACAGATCTGTCATGGCTATAGAAGACATAATACAATCGGATGCCTGCAGTTGTATTATTGTAATGGAAGCATTTTTGCAGATCCATGATGGATCCGTCTTGGCTATGCTAAAGATAATACAACCGGATCCGTTCATAATGGATGCAGACGGTTGTATTATCAGTAACAGAAGCGTGCAGGCAGTCAAAAACAGACATGTCATGACAGGCCCACATTAAATGGGATGGAGCTGCAGTACCAAGTACAGTCATTACCCAAAATGCACCTGGGTAAACAATGAAGGGGATGTGGCACGCGCTGAAGCGCTGCAGCCCTACTTTCGGCTGTTAGGTGGTGTGTGCTCAGGCAATTAAATGCCCACCAAACAGAAAACCCCTGTAACTATTTCTGAAATAATAAAAATACTACAGCCCCTATGCTATAAATGGCAAATTCAATGCTGCTTACTTGGCAGGTGGTGAGGTAGATGACACAGATATGGTTGGCGGCAGCAAGGCCTTCTTCGGAGATGCTGACTTCTCCGCCTCCGGCACTTTTTCAGTGTAGTTTGAAGGAAACCAGCCGACATTTCCCTGGACACAGCCGTACAGCCAACCGGGCTCTCCAGTAGTATTTTCATCCACCTGGTGAGAAGAGGAGTAGATCAAATCTGAGCACCCAAGGCCCAATCATAGAAAATGCAAGATGTACTCGGACATGGTTAATGGTTTACTTTGCTCTTAAAGGGGTTGTCTCATCACATAAAATGGGGGCATATCGCTAGGATATTCACGTTGGAAGGCACACTGCGCATGCGCAGCTGCCCTCTATTCATTTTCTATGGGTCCTCTGAAAATAGCCAAGCGCTGGCTTGGCTATTTCCGTCGAGACCATAGAAGTAAATGGGAGCAGTGGCCGGTCATGCACGGTGCATGCGCTCCCATTCACTTCTATGGGGAGCGCGCTTGGTGGTGGTTGGACTGGAGTCCTCCAGCCACCACCTTGGCGGGCTCCGTTTCCGATATAGGTGCGGGATCCCAGCAGTGGGACCCACACCTATAAGAAAATGGGGGCATATCCTAACGATATGCCCCCATTGTCTGAGACGAGACAACCCCTTTAAGGCATCCATACACATTCAATAGCTGTCAGCTGAAAGATTGCTTGGCCGATAGCTCTCTCTCCTGACCTCATCCCGGCTCCCCCATACACTTACACATTTAGCTCCGCTGAACGGGTACATGTAGTCTATGGGAAGAGCAGAGAGAGCAGCTGCCTGACACTTCGGACAGCAGTTTATCTCCTCAGAGAACAAAAGGAAATATTCATTTGGGAGCCCCCCACTCATCTGTGGGTTTGGCTGAAAAGACTGTACGGCCAGCAAAGAACTGCAATGTGCAATGCAATTCCACAAGTGCCAGATTATTAGATTTACTAGATTGAATGCCATCTGGCCCGAATAGAGAGCAGCTTATCAAGAACGAACGCTCCTATGAACACTCGTTCCTGATAATCAGCCCATGTAAAGGTGGCGCAGATCACCTGGTGAACGAGCGAAACAACTCAATCAGCGTTTCTGGGCAGCAGATTGTGCAATGTAAACAGCCTCTGCTGCCCAGGAGCAATGATTTTTTATGGGGGCGAGCGATAGCAGCAGCGATCTCTCGTCCTCATACTGTGGAGGCGATCACTGCATGTAAATGCAACGCTTCACCTCCACTGACGAGCAACCGATTGTCGGGAATGAACACTTCCCTCCAGACAATCAGCTTCTCCGCGGAGTGTGTATATGCGACCTAAAGGAACCATATCATACACCTCAAATTTGAATCTCAACCAGTGGGATATTTTCAGCCTCACTCCAGTACAACTGGAAATGTCCATTCTTCCAAAAATACCCATTTTGGAGTAGATTTGCATAAACCACGGGCTTTGAAAATTTTGGGGGGGATAAACCAGTGAAAAGGGTACAGTTAGATAGTCTGCAGGAAGTTATATGAGACTACATTACACTACATACTAAGAGAAACAGGAGCCAAACCTTGTCTTTACCTGAACGATATCGCCAGCACTGAAACTCAGCTCGTCTGCATTTCTGGCCTCAAAAGGATAAAGAGCTGTGTAGTTTACAAACGCCGAAGACTTTCTGTTCTCAGAGGTTCCAGCAGCAGCACCTGAAAAGTACGACCCATGAGCTTGTTACAAAGTTAAGCCCAACAGATGACACAGGCAAAGATGGCATTAGGGGCTGCCATCCTCAGTACGCCCCTCATATTAGACTGGGATTGTACTGTTACTATTTAAATGTGTACGTCATGGCCTCTACTCCAGTCACAACCAAAGCTGATTACAAGTTCTGCAGGATGATGTAACATAACATCCGTGACTGGGGCATAAGGAAATAGGTGACTACGGGTTATTTCATGTTAGGCACGCTATAGTAATTTCAGAGTGACACAACACAGCGTGGCAGATTTATCAAAGGGTTTACTCCATTTCTAAAGGGCATCCGTCAGCAGTTTTGTACCTATGACACTGACTGACCAGTTCCATGTGCACTTGGCAGCTGAAGACATCTGTGTTGGTCCCATGTTCATATGTACCGACATTACTGAAAAAATGATGTTTTATTATATGCAAATGAGCCTCTAGGAGCAACGGGGGCGTTGCCATTACACCTAGAGGCTCAACTTTCTCTGAAACTGGGGCGCCCTCTCCACTTTGATTGACAAAGCACATATGGCGCTGTCAGAGTGCACTGTAGTTGCAGAGAGAGCAGAGCCTCTAGGTGTAACGGCAACGCTCCCATTGTTCCTAGAGGCTCATTTGCATATATTAAAGCTTCAGTTTTCTCAGGATTGAGGGCACATATGAACATGGGACCAACACAGATGCCTTCAGCTGCCAAGTGCACATGTAACAGGTCAGCCGGTGTCATAGCTACAGATCTGCTGACAGATGCCCTTTAATGCATGCCATATTTGCATTATAATAATCAGCGGCTTTTCAAACTTGAAAGGTGGAGAGAAAAGTGTGTTGGGCTTAGCATGAGAGGGCATGACGGGCCACGGCTAGACAGATTTACTGTAATTTACACAATACACTGGTGTAAATTGAAGCTCAAATCTATGCCAGCTGATAGCTGTATCACTAGCGATATGAGGGGGCACTCGCTGGAGTTTTACCATCTCTCCCTTTGTCGATGCTGCCATGTCTTCCCCCAATAGATTTGAGCTTGTCTGCAAACTTTTCGTCTATGTTGAGTTTGGAGAAGCGTTTCTCTGGTTCCCTGCTGCTGTCTTTCCACCTCTTCTCCTCCTCTTTACTTTTTTCCTCCGCTTCCTTCTTCAGCTGTGCCTGCTTGCGTTTTTCCTCTTCCTGTTTCCTCCTCTGCTCTGCCTCCCTTTGTATCTCTGTCCGCTTCCTCTTCTCATCCTCTTCCCGTTGCCTCTCTTCTGTCAGCTTCTGCTGTTGCGCTTCCCGCTCCTTAATCCTAGCTGCTTCTTCCTCTGCCCGTTGTTTTTCCAGAAGCATCTGCTCCTTCCTCCTCTCTTCCTCCAGACGTCTCTGCTTCTCCTCCTCTTCCTTTTTCACTCTCTCCTTCCATAGATTCTCCTTCTCCTGCTTGGCTTTCCTGTAGAACAAAACAGATAATTGATTTCACAGGACTATAACATAAAGGTGGCGCTGTCATGTGAATGGGGGCAGTTTAATTTTTCTTTTTTCCCCATCTTCAATCAATTGCTCCCTGGGGGATATATGGGTATCAAATGCCGCCCCTTATCCTTATCCCCTATGCCTATGTCAGTGAACATACTTCCTTGGCTGATCCAGTATGCATATTTACCAGGGTGACAATTGCTACTAGTTAAAGGAAATCTGTCACCTTGCTCACTGGTATCGAACCAAGGGAACTGCATTGTAGCACATTGTACCTCCATCACAACTATACCTTTGTTATAGAAAGCGCTGTTTGCAATCTTCAGAAAAATACTTGTTAAATTCAAAGTCTCGACTGTAGCAGCCCAAGCCCACCTCTCGACAACTTCCCAGTCATGCCCCTTGCACCATTATGTCCACCCACTCCTCTGCGCCTGACTGGTCCCTGTACCTCTTGTAGAAATCTCACGAATTTGAAGAGCAGGAGACTGCACTTGCGCCCTACTGAGGGCATCAGACTCGGCTCCTTATGACTAGCCCAGCCCATTCGCAGATAAGGAGTTACGTCTGATGCCCTCAGTAGGGCACTCAGTCTCCTGCTCTTCAAATGCGTGAGATTTCTAAGAGAAGTACCAGGACCAGGTCAGCGGGGTTGTGGCAAGAATGTGACATCTCGGAGGCGGGCTCCGGCACTAGCGAGAGGCGGGCTCCGGCACTAGCGAGAGGCGGGCTCCGGCACTAGCGAGAGGCGGGCTCCGGCACTAGCGAGAGGCGGGCTCCGGCACTAGCGAGAGGCGGGCTCCGGCACTAGCGAGAGGCGGGCTCCGGCACTAGCGAGAGGCGGGCTCCGGCACTAGCGAGAAGCATCGGGTACCAAGACCCATACCAATCGTTAAAACGAAGAGGTAAAAGTGTGCCTCTTAATTTCTGTTTTTGCTCAGTTCTTGAGCGAGCGGTATAAGGATTCATAGAAAGGCCTCATGAACATGGCCGCAAATGGCGGGTCGGCAATCCACGGCCGCTGGCCATGTGCACCCCGCATCACAGATGCAGACCCATTCACTTGAATGGGTCCGCAATTCCTGAGATGCGGAACGAAGTCACGAAACGGAACACCGGAAGCACTATGGAGTGCTTCCATGGTGTTTCTTTCCGTAGTTCCGCACCGCAAATAAATATGACATGCCATATTTTTTTGCGGTGTGTATAGACCACGGACCCATTCAAGCTGAATGGGTCCAGCCCGCTGCACGGAAGGATTTTGCCAGTGCATTGGGGACCGCAATTGCTGTCCCCAATGCACGGAACGGCCGTGTGCTTGTGGCTAAAGTCTGTAGGCTTACTGCACTTGCTTCTCTCTCTGAGGAGTGCTGCACGAAGCAGAAATGAAGAGGCAAAGTGGTCAGCTGAGCAATTCTACCCCCTCGTTTTAGTGATCGTGGGGAGCCCCTAGACCTGAAGACACACGTTACCTTGCAGCTTCTTCCTCTTCCTTCTTTTTCTGGGCCATTTCGGCTTTCTTTCGCTCCAGGTCCCTCAGCTTGTCTTGCTTGATTTTCTGCAGTTGGTGGAGAGCGGCCTGCTGTTTGCTGTAACTTTCTCTCAGTTCCTGGAAAAGACAAAAATACTTCATGAGACAATAATAAATAAAAAAAAAGGAAGGGGGCAGGGGGAGCGCAAAATCCGGCGGCAATGGAGAGCCGTGCTGTGTGGCATGCACAGACATGACGGCGTGTGTGTAGATGAAGAACCCAACATACAGAGAAACAATATGGCACTGCCATGAACTAAGAAATGGGACTCATTTTTACTGACAATTTGATTCTGATGAGTATTAAAAAAAAAAGACACAACCCAAATTTTCAAACTAGTGTAATCTCAACTTTAGTCCTAAGGTGGCGCTGTTTATTTGACTATCTAGTGAGTATCTGGAAAATGCCGCCTGTGGAGCAATGCGGAAGGGAGTGGCGAGCTGCACCCTCACTGCTACACAAGACCGCCGTATCATACATGATTGGTAGGGGGCCTTATTTTGTGGTGGGGCCCAGAAAGCTTCAAGTGTCACATCTGGTCATTTTCAAAAGATTCGCACGTCTTGCTACACCACTGTCACTGCAACACCGAAAAAAGCTAAAAAAATATTTCATATTAGCAGTTTCTCAGCAATTCTAATTGTACTGCAGATACAGCAATCAGGAACTGTGAAATACAGGTTCTGGCTTCTCTATGGGGAGTCCGGATGTCTCGCCTCTTCTGCGGCCACATGTACTAATGATGTGGGAGGTCTAAGAGCAGTGAAAGGTGTCATCCAGTACTCAAATATGTATAATCTATCCTCAGTAGGTCGTCAAAAAGGTAAATAGTCAGCACACTCTAAAATGGATAAAAATGAAAAATGTATTTACTCCTGTGGACGCGATGGTTCGGCTCAAACACTAGAGCCTTTTTCAAGGCGTGAATACATTTTTCATTTTTATTCTGTTTGCAGTATGCTGCCTATTTACCTTTTTTGATATTTTGGACGTTGGTCTAGTTCCATTGGGCTTTGCACCTCATCCTTTTCCTGGTGCTGCCATTTTTTGCCAAGTAGGTCATCAATAGATTGGTGGGGGTCCGACTCCCGACACTCCCACCGATTAGCTGTTGAAAGGTGCTGCGGTGTTCTGGGCGAGCGCTCTGGCCTCTTCCTAGGCCAGTGATGTCTTGCCCACTGGTCTGATGACCTTTATGCAGCACACTCCCATTGAAGTCAATGGGATTAATCTAGACGATGAAGCACAGCCACTATACCATGTACTGAGCTGTGAGGAGGCCCCAGCACTCGCCAAGTTTGAACAGCAAACCATCGGCGGGGTGCCAAGAGTGAGACCCTTTCAAGATGAAGTTAAAAAATCTTGGCGCCCCGTGTATATACTTACCTGGCAAGTCACAATCTAATGCTGGGCTCTGGCCACTAGTTTTCTCTACCTATGTACTTACTGTCTATTTTGTTGGTCATCAATGTGTAAATCCCGAGAAACCCACAAATTTTACATATTTAAAGGGGTTGTCCGCTTTTTACAGTTGATACCCTATATCAATATCATCAATACCAGATCGGCGAGGGTCCGACTCCAGCTGTTTGAAGAGAAGACAGCGCTTGTATGAGCTCTGCCTTCTCTGCTCTGTTCACCTGCTCGCCGCAGCAATTGGAGCGGTGAACGGTGTAATTACAGGTATGGCGTCCCCATTCACTTCTATGGGGAAGCTCCGTCCTATTCACTTGAACCGATGGAGCCGGCCACTCGCCGATCTGATATTGAAGACCTATCCCGAAGAGTGGACAATCCCTTTAGGATCCTAAAGCCTTGAAATCTATTACACATATATAGGGCACATTCCAACTTTGCGGACATTTTAACGGATCTACTCCAAGTCTCGGCAGAACAAAGGATGGCACTAAGGCTTTTGCACACATGCAATGAAGGAAACAGTAAATGTCATGTCTTCTGCAGAACATCATGATGCACCTGTACACTGAAGGAAAGCTGACGAGCCCCCTAGACCTCTCCCTTCTACTCACCTGGGCCTCCCCATCCAAAAATGAGCACATTCATACGAGAAATGGAAAGCGAGAAATGAAAATACAAGGGAGAGAATGAAAGAGTGACAGAACGACAGGAGAAGGAGACATGGAAATTGAAATAACCTTAAGCAAGAGGAAGAGATTGCTGAGACAGCTGAGGAGAAACATAAGGCACTGCAGAACAGAGTCATCCATATTCTCACACTGCAAGATAAGGCAGAGAAGGCATGGTAAGTACTGGGGATCCCGCTTCTGGGGCTGCTGGGAAGCACGAAGACCACAGGTACGTCAAACACTTCACAACTTCTCACTATGAATATAATACTTGGCCTACACTTTAAGCCACCGCTGGATAAATCAAGGGGAAAATGTTATTTCCTGTTGCATACAAGGGGACGGCCCATGAGAAGTCGGCTGAGCTTGGAGAGGGTAAGTACCATAAGGAGTCTGTCTGCCATGCGGGGAGGCCTTGGAAGGAGTTTACATGTTCTGGGGATAGAGTCCGCCTGCTTTGGGGGATGGGCCCATGAAGATTTTGCCTACTTGAGGGGGGATGCCCGAGAGATGCTGCCTTCAGCGGAGGAACTGCAAGAAGCCTGGCTACCTAGTGGGGAGGACTAGTGATGAGCAAACTTGTGTTTTTAAGTTCGGCGTACAAGGTTCGGGTTATCTAAGAATTCCGTTATGGATTGTGCTACCACGGACCATAACTTATGGTTAGTGGCAGCGGAATCCATAACGGAATTCTTAGATAAACCGAACATTGTACGCCAAACTTGAAAACACAAGTTCGCACAACACTAGGGAGGACCCTTGAGAGGTGGTCTTGGAGGGTGGGCCCACAAGGAGCCTGTCTGCTTTGGAGGGAGTGCCTGCTTTACATGAAGGCCCACCAGGAGTCTGCCTGCCTTGGAGGAGGGTCAGTGAGGAGTCAGTCTGCCTGCCTGGTGGTGAGGACGCGTGAAAAACCTGTCTGCCTTGGGAAGATCTGAATTCTCTGAAAGTAAGATCAGAGTAAAATTAACATGGCATTAATTTGTTTCCAATAAATGAAAGAAAATTATAGAATAAAATCTGTGTGTCTGCCACCTGACTGTGTGTCTACAGCGCTTCGCGTTCTTCCCCACCTTGAGCTGGTTGCTGAACGTGTCCATCTCTGATAACTTTGCAGAGGTCTCTTTCTCCAGGGCGTCCAGCTGCTCCCGAAGCCTCTGACACAACCCGTCCTTCTCCATATTTTTCTTCTGAATGCCAAGCAGACTAGAGCTTACGTTATCTGTCAGAGAATATAACCCTGGGTTAGGCCCCTTTCACACAGGTGAGATTTCCGCGCGGGTGCAATGCGTGAGGTGAACGCATTGCACCCGCACTGAATCCGATCCCAATTATTTCTATGGGGCTATGCACATGAGCGGTGATTGTCACGCATCACTTGTGCGTTGTGTGAAAATCGCAGTATGCTCCTCTTTGTGCGTTTTTCACGTAAAGCAGGCCCCATAGAAATGATTGTGGTTGCGTGAAAATCGCAAGCATCCGCAAGCAAGTTTGGATGCGGTGCGATTTTCACGCACGGTTGCTAGGTGACGATCGGGATGGGGACCCGATCATTATTATTTTCCCTTATAACATGGTTATAAGGGAAAATAATAGCATTCTGAATACAGAATGCATAGTAAAACAGCGCTGGAGGGGTTAAAAAAAATAAACAAAAATTTAACTCGCCTTAATCCACTTGTTCGCACAGCCGGCATCTCTTCTCTCTTCATCTATGTTGTGCACAGGAAAAGGACATGTGGTGATGTCAATGCGCTCATCACATGGTCCGTTACATGATCCATCACCGTGGTAAAAAATCATGTGATGAGCGCAGTGACGTCATCAAAGGTCCTTTTCCTCACAAAAGACGACAGAAGAGATGCCGGCTGCGCGAACAAGTGGATTAAGTCGAGTTAAATTATTATTTTTTTAACCCCTCCAGCGTTATTGTACTATGCATTCTGTATTCAGAATGCTATTATTTTCCCTTATAACCATGTTATAAGGGGAAATAATACAATCTACACAACCTTGAACCCAAACCTGAACTTCTGTGAAGAAGTTCGGGTCTGGGTACCACATTCAGTTTTTTATCACACGCGTGCAAAATGCATTGCACCAGCGCGATAAAAACTGAACAATGGAACGCAATCGCAGTCAAAACTGACTGCAATTGGGTACCTACTTGCGCGGGTTTGCCGCAACGCATCCGGACCTTATCCGGACACGCTCGTGTGAAAGAGGCCTTAGAGGAAGCATCTCCAGATAGGTCACTAACCTCTCACAGGTCCACATTCTGGGCAAAACTCAGGTAGGAAAGTCACTTACCAGGGGATTTTATCAGCTGAATCTGCTTTATCTTCTCGTTCAGTGCTTGCTTCTCGGGGTGCAGACTGCTCAGCTTATTCTGATATTCCTAAAACACAAGTCACAGAAGGTCAGAAATTAGAAGAAAAAAAAAAATGAACGCAAATTCAGAGCAACCAAATTAGGCAGAGTTGTCACCTAAAGCATGAGTTGTGTCTGGTATCGCCGATCAGCTCCATTGAAGTGCATGGAGATGAGCTGTAATACCACACACAACCTGTGTACTGATGTGGTGCTGTTTTAGGAAGAAAGCAGCCACGCTTGCCTAATCCTGGACATGCTCACTGTCTTATACAGGTCTATTGGAAATCACAAGGTCCACCCGGATACTGGGAATGCCATGCAGGAAATTCTCCAGTATAATTTGGGGGTAATATAGCTGATCACATGTAAAGAATTATATATATTTTTTGTACAATACATTTTTTTTCAGTTTCTATACTTATTTTTCTGGTCATTAGTTAATCTATTATATGAAATATAAATTCCACGTTTTCATTGCTTACAATAAAGTATATCTTATTGTATCAGAATTTTTGTGTCTCGGTTATTATCTTAAGGTAAAAGAATTATATTTCTATAAAACACATTAATGTAAATTTTCCATAGTCACGTCTGTAATAATATCTGTATAATCAGCACGTCCGAGAACCTGATCATTATACAGAGACCAGTGGGGTACACAGGCGCTGCTTATCTCTTCCTGCAGTGGCAGTCGGTCACAGATCACTTTATCAGGAAGATCTTTCTCCTAAACCAGTGTTTAACTGACGTTTAAATCTCCCCCTCTATTTAAGAGGATATTCTTCAGCAGATTCAGTATTATACAGCACCACAGTGCCACAGCTGCTGCAGAACCTTGTTATACACACACCTCAGCTGCTGCAGAACCTTGTTATACACACATCAGCTGCTGCAGAACTACATAATACACACTCAGCTGCTGCAGAACCTCATAATACACACCTCAGCTGCTGCAGAACTACATAATACACACCTCAGCTGCTGCAGAACCTCATAATACACACCTCAGCTGCTGCAGAACCTCATAATACACACCTCAGCTGCTGCAGAACCTCATAATACACACCTCAGCTGCTGCAGAACCTCATAATAAATACACTCCTCAGCTTCTGCAGATCATCATAAAATAAAACCATAAATCTTTTATGATGGCATTCCATATCACTGAACAGTGGACTCTTCAGAAGGAGGTTCTGCAGCAGCTGAGGTATTAAAAAAATATATATATAAAAAAATCTGCACTCAGTCTGTAGTCTTCTGGTTTCATCTGATAAGGGAACTCATTAGTAACTTCTGATGTTCCCATAATTTACAGTAAAGGAAGTAATATCCACAAGATCAATGATTCTTCCTCCAACCTTCAAAATGTACTGTTTTGATGTCCAATTCAACATATTAAGGAAATGGACACATTTGGGGTGATTTTTTCTTCATTATATTATCAATATATTGTTGAAAAAAATTATTTCTGTAATAGCTTTGTATTAAATGTTATTTTTATTTTTTTTGTTTTGCAGCCTGTATGTACTACAATAAGTAGCAGGCTGCGGACTGTCATTCACAGTGAAATCCCATCATTCAGGCGGACACTGATCTGAGGTCACTTCCGATCAAATTATAGTTGATCAACTTCAATTTGATCACAGTTAGGGCGCATTCACACAACCGTAGTGTTTTGTGGTCTGCAAATTGTGAATCCGCAAAACACGGATACCGGCCCGTGTGCGTTCCGCAATTTGTGGACCGCACGTGGCTGCCAATATCATAGGACATGCTCTATATTTTTTGTGGGGCCACGGAACGAAACTACGGATGCGGACAGCGCACTGTGTGCTCAGAAAACGAAGGGCAGGAGCAGCACACAAAAGGCTTTCCAGAGCTTTACTTGTAGGAATGCAGCAGCTGAGCTGAAGACCCCAGATCCAGGGCGGTCAAGGTGAAGGCAATAGAAAACGTAGGCTACAGCAGCATCTCTAAACAAGTTACCTCTTTATTCAGCAAACTCCATGGCACGGTGGACAAAAAATGCAACGTTTCGGCTACATCTAGCCTTTGTCAAGCATACAATACAAGTGATAATGCCCACATATAAATAGTTAAAAACATGCACTCCCACAATGTTATTCACCCAATCAAAAAACAGAATCGATAGAGGAAATCTAGTCAGAGCCAATCGTAAAAGGATCGCACAGCAGTACCTATTTAACATAATGTATATACGCCTCTCTAGCTCACCTGTATGAGCTTCACATATAATCGCGGCTGTGCAGACCTCGGCCTGCCTGTCGAGTAACTGCGCATGTCCATATACGTCGCGACAGTGCGAAGGCAGATCAAATCTCGCGGGCATACACCAGCGGCGTCAACAACCAATGAGAGGCGCCCGCACCGACGGCGTCATAGCCGACGTGCAAGTCACGTGACCGAAGATCTCGATCACATGACCGCTGTTCGTATGTATGTTATTAGTAGCCACGCTATGATACTGTCGCAAACTGTCGCCGCCCGGGAGATGCGCATCTACACGAGAGGGACCACACAGTATATTAAGTACTCGCCCACTATCATGAGGAGGGATGATCAAATGTTATACGCTGGAATGATGATTAGCACACTAATCCTATATTGAATATGCCCCACAATAATCAAGCATGGGGATCATTACATAGAAATACCACAATCAATACAGTGATTTAACCAGGGGGTGCATATAAATATCCCATATAAAACCATCTGTATCAATACTTGTAACGGATGAAGGCCTAACTGATCCCTGCAACATTGAACTCCAGGTTGAGTCCAAAAGGTTGCAGGGACCGTAGGGTATACAGGTCCTTCTCAAAAAATTAGCATATTGTGATAAAGTTCATTATTTTCTGTAATGTACTGATAAACATTAGACTTTCATATATTTTAGATTCATTACACACCAACTGAAGTAGTTCAAGCCTTTTATTGTTTTAATATTGATGATTTTGGCATACAGCTCATGAAAACCCAAATTTCCTATCTAAAAAAATTAGCATATTTCATCCGACCAATAAAAAAAAAGTGTTTTTAATACAAAAAAAGTCAACCTTCAAATAATGATGTTCAGTTATGCACTCAATACTTGATCTGGAATCCTTTTTCAGAAATGACTGCTTCAATGCGGCGTGGCATGGAGGCAATCAGCCTGTGGCACTGCTGAGGTGTTATGGAGGCCCAGGATGCTTCGATAGCGGCCTTAAGCTCATCCAGAGTGTTGGGTCTTGCGTCTCTCAACTTTCTCTTCCCAATATCCCACAGATTCTCTATGGGGTTCAGGTCAGGAGAGTTGGCAGGCCAATTGAGCACAGTAATACCATGGTCAGTAAACCATTTACCAGTGGTTTTGGCACTGTGAGCAGGTGCCAGGTCGTGCTGAAAAATGACATCTTCATCTCCATAAAGATTTTCAGCAGATGAAAGCATGAAGTGCTCCAAAATCTCCTGATAGCTAGCTGCATTGACCCTGCCCTTGATAAAACACAGTGGACCAACACCAGCAGCTGACATGGCACCCCAGACCATCACTGACTGTGGGTACTTGACACTGGACTTCAGGCATTTTGGCATTTCCCTCTCCCCAGTCTTCCTCCAGACTCTGGCACCTTGATTTCTGAATGATATGCAACAGTCCAGTGCTGCTTCTCTGTAGCCCAGGTCAGGCGCTTCTGCCGCTGTTTCTGGTTCAAAAGTGGCTTGACCTGGGGAATGCGGCACCTGTAGCCCATTTCCTGCACACGCCTGTACACGGTGGCTCTGGATGTTTCTACTCCAGACTCAGTCCGCTGCTTCCGCAGGTCCCCCAAGGTCTGGAATCGGTCCTTCTCCACAATCTTCCTCAGGGTCCGGTCACCTCTTCTCGTTGTGCAGCGTTTTCTGCCACACTTTTTCCTTCCCACAGGCTTCCCACTGAGGTGCCTTGATACAGCACTCTGGGAACAGCCTATTCGTTCAGAAATTTCTTTCTGTGTCTTACCCTCTTGCTTGAGGGTGTCAATGATGGCCTTCTGGACAGCAGTCAGGTCGGCAGTCTTACCCATGATTGCGGTTTTGAGTAATGAACCAGGCTGGGAGTTTTTAAAAGCCTCAGGAATCTTTTGCAGGTGTTTAGAGTTGATTAGTTGATTCAGATGATTAGGTTAATAGCTCGTTTAGAGAACCTTTTCGTGATATGCTAATTTTTTGAGATAGGAATTTGGGGTTTTCATGAGCTGTATGCCAAAATCATCAATATTAAAACAATAAAAGGCTTGAACTACTTCAGTTGTGTGTAATGAATCTAAAATATATGAAAGTCTAATGTTTATCAGTACATTACAGAAAATAATGAACTTTAACACAATATGCTAATTATTTGAGAAGGACCTGTATATCCATTTAAGTTCTTTTTTCCTAAGAGCAGCGTCTCTGTCCCCACCCCTACGTGAAGCACCCACACTGTCTATCACCCTGAAGCGCAATTGATTGACAGAGTGTCCTGCCTCCACAAAATGTCTGGCTACTGGTTTGTCCAAGTTAGCCTTGCAAACAGTACTTTTATGTTTGTTGATCCGTTCACGAATCTCCATCGTAGTCTCACCAACATAGATGAGACTACAAGGACATTGTATAACGTAAACAACATCTCGGGATCTGCAAATATAGTAGCCATTAATCTTCTACTTCTTGCCACTATAAGGATGAGAAAAATGGTCACCTTTAAGAATGTTACCGCAATTGCAACAGGACAAACAAGGAAAAGTTCCATTTCTACGTGGGGCCAAGAGCCTTTGTGTGCCCAAACCTGGACCTCCAACGTCTGTCTTTACCAGCCTGTCACGTAAATTAGAGTTCCTCCTGTAGGCCATCATTGGAGGGACTCTAAACTCTTCGATGTCTGGCAAACCTTTTTGTAATATGTGCCACTTCTTTCTAAGAATACGAGCAATTTCTCCACTGTCCTGACCGTACACAGACACAAAAGGAACTCTACTCGTGACCTTGGCTTTCGATGATTTTGTGTGCTGTCCGGATCTTTTGCGGCCCTATTGAAGTGAATCGGGCCGCACCCATTCAGCAAAATTGCTGAAAGGATGCGGACTCATTCATACGGTCGTGTGAATGAGTCCTTAAGGAGATCATAGGAGCAGCTGGGGAGCAAACCATCAGCCCCTATAGATTTTATTTCACGGAGAATAGTATTCTGCAGCATGCAATATATTAGAATACTGTACAAAACAAAACACAAACTGCTTTTAGCCCAAAATACATGCAATAAAATAAAATTGCCCTAGCGTTAACCATAGCCTTTAAAGAGAACCCGTCACCTCTGCTGACATGTCTGTTTTAGTAACCCCTTTCATTTCCCGTGTAATAAGAATTCTGGAGCATCTACTCTTATAACTGTATGTTGTGACATACCTCTATTATTCCTGCTAAAAATGTATGAATAAGTTGATAACTGGGTGTTACCATGTCCCTTGTCAAAGATGTGTGTACCTACATAGTCCGAAACTGTCAGCAAGAAATGAACAGTACCAGACTGTGCAGCAAGTGAATGGGGCAGCTATGTAACAACAAGCACAGCGCATGAGGAGGTGGTCACACATGTACCAATCACAAGGCACCGATGTCAAGGCTAGACAAGCTGCGGCTTGTGTTCACACCTGGATTGCTGCCCTTACCTGGAGCTGCTGCTGGAGCTGTCTGATGTCACCGACTCCCAGATCACACTTCTTGTCGATGGCGTTCAGCTCATTTTTCTTCATTTGCTTCCTATTCCGGACATCTTGAACTTTTAGGGTAATCTGTTGATGTTTCTCCTCCTAAGAAATGCGACAAAACAAACCATTTCAAACCAAAGCTCCCCGAAGGTGGACATAGCCTTTAAAAGGGGTTTTCTGGGAATAACTGTTTAAAAAGAGGTTGTCCCACGAAAAATATTCAGCAGTTTTTAAACCAGCACCTGGGGGTAAATACTTTTGGAATTGTGTGCCATTAAAAAAATGTAGTACAGTCACGAGTTATTCAATAGAATATCTCTATAGCGCCATCTACCATTTGTTCTTTTTCTTATTTTTCTGACCACCTCACTGACGTGGACGAAAATGCTCTCTGTGATAGAGAGATTTGAAGCAGAAAGGACACGCCCCCCAAACTGCGGCAGAAAAGACACGCCCCCCCCGAACTGCGGCAGAAAAGACACGCCCCCCCGAACTGCGGCAGAAAAGACACGCCCCCCCCCGAACTGCGGCAGAAAAGACACGCCCCCCGAACTGCGGCAGAACGGACACGCCCCCCGAACTGCGGCAGAAAAGACACGCCCCCCGAACTGCGGCAGAAAAGACACGCCCCCCCCGAACTGCGGCAGAAAAGACACGCCCCCCGAACTGCGGCAGAAAAGACACGCCCCCCGAACTGCGGCAGAAAAGACACGCCCCCCGAACTGCGGCAGAAAGGACACGCCCCCCCCGAACTGCGGCAGAAAGGACACGCCCCCCCCCGAACTGCGGCAGAACGGACACGCCCCCCCCCCCCCGAACTGCGGCAGAACGGACACGCCCCCCCCCCCGAACTGCGGCAGAACGGACACGCCCCCCCCCCCGAACTGCGGCAGAACGGACACGCCCCCCCCCCGAACTGCGGCAGAACGGACACGCCCCCCGAACTGCGGCAGAACGGACACGCCCCCCGAACTGCGGCAGAACGGACACGCCCCCCGAACTGCGGCAGAACGGACACGCCCCCCGAACTGCGGCAGAACGGACACGCCCCCGAACTGCAGCAGAACGGACACGCCCCCCGAACTGCAGCAGAACGGACACGCCCCCCGAACTGCAGCAGAACGGACACGCCCCCCGAACTGCAGCAGAACGGACACGCCCCCCGAACTGCAGCAGAACGGACACGCCCCCCGAACTGCAGCAGAACGGACACGCCCCCCGAACTGCAGCAGAACGGACACGCCCCCCGAACTGCAGCAGAACGGACACGCCCCCCGAACTGCAGCAGAACGGACACGCCCATTGAACTGCAGCAGAACGGACACGCCCATTGAACTGCAGCAGAACGGACACGCCCATTGAACTGCAGAACGGACACGCCCATTGAACTGCAGCAGAACGGACACGCCCATTGAACTGCAGCAGAACGGACACGCCCATTTAACTGCAGCAGAACGGACACGCCCATTTAACTGCAGCAGAACGGACACGCCCATTTAACTGCAGCAGAACGGACACGCCCATTTAACTGCAGCAGAACGGACACGCCCATTTAACTGCAGCAGAACGGACACGCCCATTTAACTGCAGCAGAACGGACACGCCCATTTAACTGCAGCCGAAAGGACACACCCATTGAACTGCAGCCGAAAGGACACACCCATTGAACTGCAGCCGAAAGGACACGCCCATTGAACTGCAGCCGAAAGGACACGCCCATTGAACTGCAGCCGAAAGGACACCTGAGCTGTCAGCTTGATATAAATCTAGCAGAGCAACTAGAGAGGAGATCTCTGGATCCATGTGAGGTACAGGGCTGGCTCTAGCTTTGTTAGAAAGAGATTGTCATTGTCTGATTTTCATTAATCATGACATAACCCCTTTAAGTGATTCAAAGATTCATACTTATCTGCTCCCCGCTGGTCCAATACTGCATGCTGGCTAACGTTTGTCCATGGCTCGTTTACTTCCTTCCGAGCAAGGGCACCTGATCTGCTGCAGCCAACCACTGGCTTCAGCAGTGACACGTCAAGTGTGGACTTGTGACCACTATAGACAGTCATTGGCTTTAGCAGAGCAGATGCCCATGCCCAGAAGGAAGTAAACAAGCCACGGACAAGAAGATGGACAGAGGAGCTGGCGTGCAGACCAGAGCAGCAGGGAGCAGGTAAGGCTGTGGGCACCACTTAAAAGTTAGTTCTTCCCAGAAAACCCCTTTAAGGTGTTCCATACGATGCCTTTAATATGACCTAATAAATATATTCTGTGGTTATTTTCATGAGAACCATTTAAATATTAGTCTCCATCGCAAGATATCTGCACTGCGTAGATGATTTCCTAATTACAGCCGATATTACAGTCCAGAGTGCATTCAAAATTCTGTCAAACTCTGAGCTGGGATCCTTGATGTCTCAATGCTGGCACAAAGCTTTCTGGGAGACGTAGTCTTTATACCAGGAACTACAACAAAAAAATCTAATGTAGGAAAAACTGACTGCCCCTGTTCATTATAGGAACTCTGTAACAAGCTTGCTTTTTCCAGTAACAACCTGCATTATTGTTACAGGATTGTAACTCAGCATTAACACAGGATAAGTAATGTAATGTATGTACACAGTGACTGCACCAGCAGAATAGTGAGTGCAGCTCTGGAGTATAATACAGGATGTAACTCAGCATTAACACAGGATCAGTACAGGATAAGTAATGTAATGTATGTACACAGCGACTCCTCCAGCAGAATAGTGAGTGCAGCTCTGGAGTATAATACAGGATGTAACTCAGCATTAACACAGGATAAGTAATGTAATGTATGTACACAGTGACTGCACCAGCAGAATGGTGAGTGCAGCTCTGGAGTATAATACAGGATGTAACTCAGGATCAGTACAGGATAAGTAATGTATGTACACAGCGACTTCACCAGTAGACTAGTGAGTGCAGCTCTGGAGTATAATACAGGATGTAGCCCAGGATCAGTACAGGATAAGTAATGTAATGTATGTACACAGTGACCCCACCAGCAGAATAGTGAGTGCAGCTCTGGAGTATAATACAGGATGTAACTCAGGATCAGTAATGATATGTACATACACAGTGACTCCGCCAGCAGAATAGTGAGTGCAGCTCTGGAGTATAATACAGGATGTAACTCAGGATCAGTAATGAAATGTACATACACAGTGACTCCGCCAGCAGAATAGTGAGTGCAGCTCTGGAGTATAATACAGGATGAAAATGAGGATAAGTAATGCAAGTAGGTAGTAACCAAAAGATACTAAACGTATTTAAAAAATTTGTCATGCAGATTTAGGTTTTATATACAACAACGGTGTTCAGAAGTGCATTAAGATTTAGTGATGCACATGTAGGCATACAGGGCTAATGTTTAGTAATATTTCCAACACGCTGGCTTGTGAGGTGCAATGTGTAAAGCT
Organism: Bufo gargarizans; assembly: GCF_014858855.1. Classification (NCBI taxonomy): domain Eukaryota; kingdom Metazoa; phylum Chordata; class Amphibia; order Anura; family Bufonidae; genus Bufo; species Bufo gargarizans. The sequence continues at coordinate 8,882,124 of NC_058083.1, forward strand.
GCACTTACCGGTAATTATGGGGTACAAAGCCCTAGCTGAGCAGCAGTCACAATTTCGAGTCCTGTACATGTTCCTGGTCACAGGATTCTTACCAGCGCTTCCAGTTCTAACTGCAGGCTCTTCTTCTTGGACTTCAGCTTCACAATTTCCTCCTGTTCTCTATTTCTCTTGTTGAAAAGCTCTTGACGCCGGATCCTCTCCAGCTCTTGCTGTCTCTGTCGCTCCAGTTCTTGCTTTGCGGCCTATGGTTAAGATGGTAACAAATTTGAACCCAAAATTGTCATGGTTTTGGGGCCAATGCAATGATCTTCATACTACACAACTTGCATTGTATGCGGCTCCCCCTACCCATCACCCACGTCAGTGAAAGGAAAATAGATGGCAAGAGAAACCATGACAAACACAGCATGTGAGATCCACCCCAGAGGTAACAAGATAGCTACCTCTCTCCGCTCTATTTCCTTCCTCTTCTCCTCCTCTCTTTGCCGCTCCAGCTCCCGCTGCTGCTCCATGCGCCTCTCCATTTCCATCTGTCTCCTGCGTTCCTGCTCTTGGCGCTCCCGCTCCCGGCGCTCGTGCTCTTCCCTTTCCTTCTGTGCCTTCCTCTCGGCCTCCCTTTGCTGCTGCTCCAGTAGAACATGGCGCCTCTTCTCCAGCTCAAGGTTACCTTTCTCCATGTTCTCCTTTCTCTTCTCTTCAAACGTCACTATCCATTATAAAGCAGAAAACCAGTACATACATTATATCAAGGCCTAGGAATAGGGTAAATGGACAGCAGCTTTAATGTAAAATGAGAGGTGGAATCTCCTTGGCCGCACTAAAACCATCTAACAAATTTGGCACTGGCCTAGGAAGTCCTTCACAAAACACAGCCATGCTTTGCCACCAGATACAACCCCTGTTTGGTAGTGGAACCACTGGTGGCAACCCAACTGCACACCCATTCACGCAGATGGATGTAACTGTATGTCCCATCTGGGGGTACATTTCCGCATATGGGTGCAAATTTACATCCAGTGGCTGGCATGGGTACAACAACTGTGCCTGCAGCATTGGCAGCGGGTGACGGCTGCAGTAAACAGCCAAAACCCCTTGAAACGGCTGGCAATAGAGATAACTCAGATCTTAGCTGTCCAAAGACTTAGATGCCCAGGTCCAAAATGACTGCATTGCCTGGGTGGGTACACATCTGTCACCCCATCAACACAAATGTGACTGAATCAAGGGATGCCAAAAAGTTGCCACATCAAACGGGGTACTATCCAAAAACATTTGGGCTTCAATGGCTATATGACAAAGCCGCAGCATAACAGATTGCTTGTTAATTACCGACAGGCAGAAATGCTTTGGTTTACCAAGTATAACAAAGCATTATATAAGAAATGAGCAAATCAAATTGTAAAGTCCCCTGGTGGGACTTAAAAAAACAAGTTAAAAAGATTTTTTAATACCTTAGGCTAGACCGCTAGCTTTTGACGGTGGCCTAAATACTGCATGGGTACCCCGTGCAGCGGAGATCATGGGCACGGCTGTAACATAAAAGCCGCACTCATACTCTAACAGCCCGAAACCAGCAGGGGTCCCGATCTGCGGGGATAAACTCCTTATATGCTGCGGACAATAGTGCCTGTGACATGTAAGCAGTTAAAGAGGGAGCGGATTTCCTCTGTCTCCCATTGGCACACTGCAAATGAGATCGTAGGGTGCTGAGGTCAGTGCTGGTAGGACAGGGCCTAGGCAAGGCCCCACGTCTGCCTTTTGCATGTCCGTTAATATCTGCACAGACATTAAAATACATTGCACTGCATGAACAGTGCAGTATATATTAGAAGTGATCAAAAGATTACCTATTATAGTCCCCTCTCGAATGGTTAAAAAAAGAAAAAAAGTGTACAAAAAAAATTTAATAAAAAAACCTTTGCGAAGATAAAATCTCCCCCACATATTTAGTATAACTGCATCCGTAACGACCCACACTATGCAATCATCATGTAATTTATCCCATACGGTGTAAAGAAAAACAAAAACAAAAACACAGAATTGCTTTTTGCTTATTCGCCACAACAACAACAAAAAAAATAAAAATAGAAAGCAATCTAACATTTTTATTCACCCCAAAAATTATGATGTATACTACAAGTCGTCCTGCAAAAATCAAGCCTTCATACATCTCCATAGAAAGAAAAAAAGTTATGGGTCTTGGGATGTGGCAATGCCAAAACATCTTCTATAAAAATAATTATGCAAGGAGTAGTAAAACATACAAAAAAATATGTATTTGGTATTGCTGTAATTGTACTGACCCACAGAGTAAAGTTATTGTGTTATTTATTCCAAAAAATAAACACTAAAAAATGTATAATGTAAAAGCTCAGTGGCAGTATTGCAATCCAAAATGACACCATTAAAAAGTACAACTTGTCCAGCAGAAGCAAGCCCCTCATACGGCTCCACAGACAGAAAAATACAAAAGTTTTGGTTCTTAGAAGGTGACGAAGAGAAAAAATAAAAATAAAATGCCTGGTCATTAAGGCCCAGAACAGGTTGGTCACTAAGTCATAAAAAATAAAAAAAAGTCCATAAAAAGTGACTATTTTGCAAAAGAAAAAAATAAATCCCCACAATGAAGCACAAAAAAAGCTATTTTTCTCTGCTACATGCTATTATCGTTCAAAAGTACAAAAACAAAACAAAATAAAAAACATATTTGATATTAATGTATTGTACCTACCTAATTAACAGAAACATGTATTTATGCCACATGGTAAAAGGAGTAAATTTAAAACGCTAAATAACTAATGGCGAATTGCTGTTTATTTCCCTCCTCTAAAAGTTAGATTTATTTCTATGTTTAGGAGCCACCTGGGCGGTCCTACTTACTTACAGCGATCTCTATAGGCTTAGGCATACAGAGACAGCTGTCAATCACTGATTAGGACCGCCCACATGACTCCAAAAAGGTCAGAATGAGCAGAGGTTTAAATAAATAAATTACAGGTTTTGATGAATCTTCCACTATAAACCTAAAATATCAGTCTGCTCACCCCCTCCTGCTCTATAACATGCTGCCTGCAGATTATACTGCATGTTCATGGTGACCAGTTCCCTTTAATCAAAAATTCTGCAAGTATGCCAAAATGGTGCTACTGGCCAAAAAATAATAATAATAATTAATAAGCTATATTAATGCAAAACGAAAACAAACAAAAACAAACACCCTATGACTCTTGGTTTGGCCTGGAAAGGATTAAAGTGTACCTCTGACTATAACTAAATCAATAATAGAAGTAAAGCTATTACCCTTTGTAATTTATCTTAATACAGAAAAAAAAGCCTCTTTCTCCACTTATCAAGCTCAACTCAGAGATAGGGAGACATTAGTTTTTGTATATAAGGCGCCAATACTAGAGCCCCTGTGTCACAGGGTGGCAGATCTCCACATAGAGAAAAATATATATATCTGTCCCAGCAGACAAATGCACTCCGCCTAAGGTCTACTCACCTGCTGACTTCTTCTGAGGCGGCTCCTCATCTTGCATCCTTTTGTAGGTTGGCAAGGTCCCATTAATGTTATCGTCACCACTGTAAGAAAGAAAGCAGAAGCCATCGTTTTTTTTTTGTGCTTTGGACAAGTAAAGTGAAGCTCACATTGCAATACAAATCATTATAATTTACTATGTCTAAGCAGAAAGAGAAAAAAAATGTATATACAAAATCGAAGAGCTAAATGACCACCAACATATCCAAATCGTACACATAAAAAAAAAAAAAAAAAATGATACAATTACATTTTTCAACAATTCCTTTTTGACACTTTAGGACTTGAAGGGGTTGTCAGACATCAGCAAATGGCATTTATCATGTACAGGAAGTTAACACCAGGCACTTACTAATGTAGTGTGATTCTCCATGTTGCCTCCTTTGCTGGCTGGATTCATTTGTCCATCACATTATACACTGCTCGTTTCCATGGTTATGACCACCCTGCAATCCAGCAGCAGTGGCCGAGCTTGCCTCAGCATCAGCCTATATGAGCTCCCGCGGTCTCAGTCACCAAAGAGGCCGACGCCTTTTTGCTATATTGTGCAAGCACAACAATCGCTGCTAGATTGCAGGGTGGTCGTAGACAGGGAAACAAGCAGTGTATAATATGATGGAAAATTGAATCCAGCCAGCAAAGGAGGCAATAAGGACAATCACAATACATTAGTAAGTGCCTTGTATTCACATAGTCTACATGATACCGTATTTTTCACCCTATAAGAAGCAACTCGTTTTTTAGAGGAGGAAAAGAAGAAAAAAAAATATCTTTCATCAGATCTTAGCTCAGAGAACCAATCAGACCCTCAATGTTAATCAGACCTCAGATCGGACCCTCAATGTTAATAAGACAACCCCCAATTAGACCTCAGATCGGACCCCTATGTTAATAAGACCCTTATTCAGACACTAAGATCAGACCCCCAATTAGAAGAAAGAAAAAAAAATAAGTCAACTTACCGGTCCTACTCTGGACGCCGCACTCTGGGGATCCAGCTCCTGCACTTCCTGAGGTCACAGAGCGCCGAGGTTCTCACGCTGTGCGCAGTCACAGCACAGCGAGCAGCCAAGAACCAGGACGCAGTGAGTACAGAGCCGCTTCCCGGTCCTCCTATACTAATGAGCCCTTCCATAATTGAAGCGCTCATTAGTATTTACCCTATAAAATGCACTGACATTTTGGGAGGAAAAAAGTGCGTCTCATAGGGCGAAAAATATGCTAAATGCCATTTGCTGATGTGAGACAACCACTTTAATTATGTGATCGCTCCAACAATGTATTCGGAAAGCCTTTGAACCCTTATACTTTTGCAGCATTTTGTTATGTTGTGACCTTGTACTAAAATAAAACATTCTGGACTCATTCCCCCATAATAAAGAAAGTAAAAACATAATGTTTGAAATCGTTTTGGTGTCCGCCTGGCCGTGCGGAGCCAAACGGATCCGTCCTGAATTACAATGCAAGTCAATGGGGACGGATCCGTTTGATGTTGACACAATATGTGCCATTTCAAACGGATCCGTCCCCCATTGACTTTCAATGTAAAGTCTGGAGTTCTTTTATACCATCGGATTGGAGTTTTCTCCAATCCGATGGTATATTTTAACTTGAAGCGTCCCCATCACCATGGGAACGCCTCTATGTTAGAATATACTGTCGGATATGAGCTACTTCGTGAACCTCAGATCCGACAGTATATTCTAACACAGAGGCGTTCCCATGGTGATGGGGACGCTTCAGGTTAGAATACACTACAAACTTTGTACAAGACTGCCCCCTGCTGCCTGGCAGCACCCGATCTCTTACAGGGGGATATGATAGCACAATTAACCCCTTCAGGTGCGGCACCTAAAGGGGGTAATTGTACTATCATATTCCCCTGTAAGAGATCAGGGCTGCCAGGCAGCAGGGGCAGACCCCCCCCCTCCCCAGTTTGAATATCGTTGGTGGCACAGTGTGCGCCCACCATCGCCCCCCCCCCTCCCTCTATTGTATTAAATCGTTGGTGGCACAGTGTGCCAACCACCATCGCCCCCCCTCCCTCTATAGCAGTAACATTGGTGGCAGTGTGCAGTCTCCCATTTCCCCCCCCCCCCCATCATTGGTGGCAGCGGAGTTCCGATCGGAGTCCCAGTTTAATCGCTGGGGCTCCGATCGGTAACCATGGCAACCAGGACGCTACTGCAGCCCTGGTTGCCATGGTTACTTAGCAATAGTACAACAGTAGAAGATTCATACTTACCTGCTTGCTGCTGCGATGTCTGTGACCGGCCGGGAGCTCCACCTACTGGTAAGTGACAGGTCTGTGCGGCGCATTGCTAAAGAACTGTCACTTACCAGTAGGAGGAGCTCCCGGCCGTTCACAGACATCGCAGCAGTAAGCAGGTAAGTATGAATCTTCTACTGTTGTACTATTGCTAAGTAACCATGGCAACCAGGGCTGCAGTAGCTTCCTGGTTGCCATGGTTACCGATCGGAGCCCCAGCGATTAAACTGGGACTCCGATCGGAACTCCGCTGCCACCAATGATGGGGGGGGGGGGGGCCAATGGGAGACCGCACACTGCCACCAATGTTGTTACTGCTATAGAGGGAGGGGGCGATGGTGGTTGGCACACTGTGCCACCAACGATTTAATACAATAGAGGGAGGGAGGGGGGGGGGCGATGGTGGGGGCACACTGTGCCACCGACGATTTATTACAATAGAGGGAGGGAGGGGGGGCGATGGTGGGCACACACTGTGCCACCAACGATATTAAAACTGGGGAGGGGGGGGGGGGGGGGGGGTCTGCCCCCTGCTGCCTGGCAGCCCTGATCTCTTACAGGGGAATAGGATAGTACAATTAACCCCTTTAGGTGCCGCACCTGAAGGGGTTAATTGTGCCATCATATCCCCCTGTAAGAGATCGGGTGCTGCCAGGCAGCAGGGGGCAGTCTTGTACAAAGTTTGCAGTGTATTCTAACTAGAAGCGTCCCCATCACCATGGGAACGCTTCTGTGTTAGAATATACTGTCGGAAATGAGTTTTCACGAAGTGAAAACTTAGATCAGAAAAAGCTTTTATGCAGACGGATCTTCGGATCCGTCTGTATGAAAGCAACCTACGGCCACGGATCACGGACACGGATGCCAATCTTGTGTGCATCCGTGTTCTTTCACGGACCCATTGACTTGAATGGGTCCGTGAACCGTTGTCCGTCAAAAAAATAGGACAGGTCATATTTTTTTGACGGACAGAATACACGGATCACGGCCTTGGCTGCAAAACGGTGCATTTTCCGATTTTTCCACGGACCCATTGAAAGTCAATGGGTCCGCGAAAAAAAACGGAAAACGGCACAATGGCCACGGATGCACACAACGGTCGTGTGCATGAGGCCTTACTCAGGACTTAGTGGAAGCCCCTTTGGCAGCGATTACAGCCTCCAGTCTTCTTGGGTATGATGCCACAAGGTTTGCACACCTGGATTTGGGGATTTTCTGCCATTTTTCTCTGCAGATTCTCTCAAGCTCTGTCAGGTTGGATGGGGACCGTCGTGGACAGCCATTTTCAGGTCTCTCCAGATGTGTTCGATTGGGTTCAAGTCAGGGCTCTAGCTGGGCCACTCGGGTGATTGGCGGCACAATTAGACGGGCAGATTGGCGTGAACAAGTGCTAACAGGAATGATTGTTCCCGATAATCTGCTCGAAATTTGGGCAGTCTCAATCCACCTTAAGACATTTGGCTGTATGCTTAGGGTCATGGTGTTTGGAATTGAGGCCAAAAAGTTCAATCTTGGTTACATCAGACCAGAGAATCTGGTTTCTCACAGTCTGAGAGTACTTTAGGTGTTTTTATGCAAACTCCAGACGGCTTTCATGTGTCTTTTACCGAGGAGAGGTTCTTTCTGGCCATAAGCCCAGATTGGTGGAGTGCTGCAGTGATGGTTGACCTTCTGGAAGTTTCTTCCATCTGTACACAGGAACTCTGAAGCTCAGCCAGAGTGACCACTGAACTTCTTCCAGCTCTACAGGCAGTTCTTTCCTCATCATGGCTTGGTTTTACCCTGATACACAATGTCAGCTGCAAGACCTTATATAGTCAGGGGTGTATGTTCCCAAATCATGTCCCATCAACTGAATTGACCTCAGGTGGACTCAAATTAAGGTGTAGAAACATCTCATATATGACCAAGAGAAGCGGGAGGCCCCCAGAGATAAAGTTCAAGTGTCGTGGCAAAGTGTTGGAAAACAGACCAAATTTTAATTTTTCCGTTTTAATACGATTGCAAACATGTCTAAATTTATGTTTTCATTTTTTATTTTTTTTTATTAAGGGGAACTGAGTGCAGATTGATGGGGGGAAAAAAACTTGATTTTGTGAATTTTAGCACAAGGCTGCCATATTATAACAAAATGTGAAAAAAGTGAAAGGATCTGAAGACTTTCAGAATTGTATATTTTGCTAAGGCTGGGTTCAGACCTGAGCGTTCTGAAATGAGCGCTCTGTATGCGCGATTGTACGGGCGTTTACAATCGCGCATACAGAGACAGGCGTGCACACATTGTCGCGCGTTCCCGAATATCTATGTGCGGGAACGCGCGACAAACGCCCAAAAAAAAGCTCAAGCACTTGTTTGAGCGTCGGGCGTTTTACAGCGCGATCGTACGCGCTGTAAAACGCCCAGGTGAGAACCATTCCCATAGGGAATCATTGGTTCTTGCCTGTTGTGCGTTTTACAGCGCGTAGGAACGCGCTGTAAAACGCTCAGGTGTGAACCCAGCGTAAGGGCACTTTCACACTAGCGTTTTTCTTTTCCGGCATAGAGTTCCGTCACAGGGGCTCTATACCGGAAAAGAACTGATCCGGCATATCCCCATGCATTCTGAATGGAGAGTAATCCATTCAGGATGCATCAGGATGTCTTCAGTTCAGTCTTTTTGACTGATCAGGCAAAAGATCAAACTGCAGCATGCTACGGTTTTATCGCCGGCCAAAAAAAGGGAAGACTTGCCTGAATGCCGGATCCGGCATTTTTTTTTCCATAGGAATGTATTAGTGCCGGATCCGTCCTTCCTGCGCAGACTGAAAAAGAGGTGAAAAAAATAAATGCCGAATCCGTTTTGCCGGATGACAACGGAAAGACTGATCCGCCATTTCAATGCATTTTTCTGACTGATCAGGCATTTTTCAGACTATTTAGGATACTGATCAGTCTTACAATTGCCATCAGTTGGCATACGGAACTGCTTGCCGGATCACTCTGCCGCAAGTGTGAAAGTAGCCTAAGACCTGCAGGAAATAATTTTGACAAGATGTGCTACAAAACACAAATAATAACCACAAAGTATCAACACATGGCGGTCACTGACGCCTCTAGATTACAAAAGTTTAACATGGTTTATAATTATTGCAAAATGTTTATTTTACAAGAATTAATAAAAATCTAATTTGAACCAATACTTTACCAGGGGACGCCATCCACAGACTCATGGATATTTGATCTATGTTAGCGGTCTGCAACTCCTATAACTACATTTCCTAGTATTTCCTGACAAGCACACTGGGCGCTGTAGTTTTGCAATCGTGGACCACGGCTGGTGACCACTGCCCTATCACTGCTGTATACCTACAGCTTTAGTGTAGACATAAATCAGTTTAGCCAGTGTGTACTTACCTCACCCTCCTCATGCACACAGTACAACCCATCCCTCGGTGTCCTGTGTTCTGTGTGTGCCTTGTGAGGGGCAGCGAGCAGCAGAATACAACAGACACAAGTCACCAAACTCTTATCAAAGCTCAACGTCCGTCATATAACGGCTGCTCGGGAGAGATAAACTGCAGGCTTGCACTGATGCTCCACTACAGAAAACCCAGGGAAGTGCATAAAAAGCAATTCTATAAGATTACATTATTAAGGGCTCATGCACGCGACCATGTGCCGGCTAGGCTCTTTATTGTGGCCCGCAATATTAGGGCTCCGCACGCTTTTGCGCCGCAGTACGGGTGCGGACCCATTCACTTGAATGTGCTGCTGTGGTTTTTCTCTTCGTGCCTCCGCACCACAAAAGAATAGTGCATGGACCCATTCAAGTTGAATGGCTCTGGATCCATCTGCGGAATGTGCACGGATGTTGCCCATGCATTGGGGACCACCGAGCAACAACCGTGTGCGTGAGCCCTAAGTGGGCGAGTTCCAAACCTAGTGCTGTGATCTTGGAATATCTGCAGTTTTGTTTGGTGTCTTCAAAACAAAATGACGTTTCGCTTGCAGAAGATTAGGGCTCGATCCAGGTGAGAGGATTGTAAGGCTGGACTAACCACAACAATAATCCCACATTTATTCCCATAGTTTTGTGTTCATGGGAAAACCCCCTTTAATACATCTTGGATCTCTCTACCTGAACTCTATGTTTTTCTGATAGAAGCCTCAAATCTCCTGCACAGAAGTAAAATTTAAATATTAAATTATGGCTGCCTGCAGTGACCACTAGAGGGAGATTAGGAGCATACTGCATGCGAGTCCAACGTACAAACAAGTATGCTCCCTCTAGTGGTGGCTGCAATAAACCAGAATTTGATGGTGCATCTGTAGGTGTAGGCTTGGAAATTCAGAGCGAGCTCTGTCTGCTATAAAGATGCGTTAAGACAGTGATAGGCAAACTTCGGCTCTCCAGCTGTTGCAGAACTACAACTCCCAGCATGCAAAGACTGCTTACAGCCTACAGCAGGGCAAGGTGGGAGTTCTAGTTTTGCAACAGCTGGAGAGCCGCAGTTTGCTGCGTTAAGAAATACCCCATATACATGTATAACCATCAGTTTTAATATGTCCATGATTATATAACGGTTTCCACATTTGACTGTAGGTGATTAATTACCGGAATGATGGTGGCATCAGTTCTGGGGGCAGAGTCAGAGGGAGCGGCTGGCCGGCTTTTGCCATATCTGTTAAATGCATGGCAAGCACAAACTCATCAGCTTTCAGTTTTCCATCTCTGTCAACGTCAGCGAGAGACCTAAGAGGACACAAAAGGAAAATTTTGTTTATTCTTTACACCAAAACTCCTTCTCACCTAACATATAAAAGGTACTGGTCCAATGAAAGCTCCTGCACTGGGTATATGGGAATATGTAGCACCCCAGAGTGGTGTTACAACTCCTGCACCCTGCTACTGTTTTTATTGGGCTGTCGTCTTATGTATTTCTATCCAGGTCCTATACACTGTGCAACGTTAATATCTTTATGCAACTGTTATGTTTACGTAATATGCCTGGTTCACCAGCAGGTGGCCGGAAATATGCCAGAGCTATCTTAGATAGAATGGAACTCACCATTCCATTCTAACCCCCCCCCCCCCCTCTGGAGAGAAGTGGGCTAGTCCTATTTCCTGCAGGAACGGTGGGGACCAGTTAGTTGCAGTGTAGTCTTCCCTAGACAGAAGAAGGGTGTGCAGGGGCACGTCTCTGCTGGACGTGCCCATGCCAGCCAGAGCACTCTAAGCTCTGCTGGCTATGGAGGCCAAAGCTTGAACCCTCAGGAGCCAGGAGTAAAGTTCCCTGGCATAACCTAGAGTCAGACTACAGAGAAGAAGTGCAGCATACAGAAGAAGCTGAGTTATACAGCCAGCCTGTCAGTACAGCAGAGTCAGAAAGAAACAGTTATAGCAGAGTTGAGTTTGCCTGCCAGTTTAATGCTAAAGCCTGCTGGAACCAAGACAAAGCCTGAAACTGTTTGAAGAAATGTTTATTCAAAGTAAAGCTGCCACTGAACTTTATCTCAAGGTCTGGACTCAAGTTATTCTTTCCAATCCCTCAATTATTCCCACTATGATTTTCTTCGGAGACAAAACATGGGGTCCAGCAGTATCCAGGTAGGAGCACCGCGACACATAAAGAGACATTTAGGCCGCACTACACCACTCGGCATTCCTACTAAACCTGGGATGCGTTATAGAGGCCCTGGGGTGAGGGCCCCTTGCATATGGGCAAAGAAAATGCAGCAGCGCTTATCCGAGCAATGTTGTCCCTTCCAACAGCTGACCCGCAGGGGGGCAGAGAGTCTGCCCTCTGCTGACCCGCAGGGGGGCAGAGAGTCTGCCCTCTACTGACCCGCAGGGGGGCAGAGAGTCTGCCCTCTACTGACCCGCAGGGGGGCAGAGAGTCTGCCCTCTACTGACCCGCAGGGGGGCAGAGAGTCTGCCCTCTACTGACCCGCAGGGGGGCAGAGAGTCTGCCCTCTACTGACCCGCAGGGGGGCAGAGAGTCTGCCCTCTACTGACCCGCAGGGGGGCAGAGAGTCTGCCCTCTACTGACCCGCAGGGGGGCAGAGAGTCTGCCCTCTACTGACCCGCAGGGGGGCAGAGAGTCTGCCCTCTACTGACCCGCAGGGGGGCAGAGAGTCTGCCCTCTACTGACCCGCAGGGGGGCAGAGAGTCTGCCCTCTACTGACCCGCAGGGGGGCAGAGAGTCTGCCCTCTACTGACCCGCAGGGGGGCAGAGAGTCTGCCCTCTACTGACCCGCAGGGGGGCAGAGAGTCTGCCCTCTACTGACCCGCAGGGGGGCAGAGAGTCTGCCCTCTACTGACCCGCAGGGGGGCAGAGAGTCTGCCCTCTACTGACCCGCAGGGGGGCAGAGAGTCTGCCCTCTACTGACCCGCAGGGGGGCAGAGAGTCTGCCCTCTACTGACCCGCAGGGGGGCAGAGAGTCTGCCCTCTACTGACCCGCAGGGGGGCAGAGAGTCTGCCCTCTACTGACCCGCAGGGGGGCAGAGAGTCTGCCCTCTACTGACCCGCAGGGGGGCAGAGAGTCTGCCCTCTACTGACCCGCAGGGGGGCAGAGAGTCTGCCCTCTACTGACCCGCAGGGGGGCAGAGAGTCTGCCCTCTACTGACCCGCAGGGGGGCAGAGAGTCTGCCCTCTACTGACCCGCAGGGGGGCAGAGAGTCTGCCCTCTACTGACCCGCAGGGGGGCAGAGAGTCTGCCCTCTACTGACCCGCAGGGGGGCAGAGAGTCTGCCCTCTACTGACCCGCAGGGGGGCAGAGAGTCTGCCCTCTACTGACCCGCAGGGGGGCAGAGAGTCTGCCCTCTACTGACCCGCAGGGGGGCAGAGAGTCTGCCCTCTACTGACCCGCAGGGGGGCAGAGAGTCTGCCCTCTACTGACCCGCAGGGGGGCAGAGAGTCTGCCCTCTACTGACCCGCAGGGGGGCAGAGAGTCTGCCCTCTACTGACCCGCAGGGGGGCAGAGAGTCTGCCCTCTACTGACCCGCAGGGGGGCAGAGAGTCTGCCCTCTACTGACCCGCAGGGGGGCAGAGAGTCTGCCCTCTACTGACCCGCAGGGGGGCAGAGAGTCTGCCCTCTACTGACCCGCAGGGGGGCAGAGAGTCTGCCCTCTACTGACCCGCAGGGGGGCAGAGAGTCTGCCCTCTACTGACCCGCAGGGGGGCAGAGAGTCTGCCCTCTACTGACCCGCAGGGGGGCAGAGAGTCTGCCCTCTACTGACCCGCAGGGGGGCAGAGAGTCTGCCCTCTACTGACCCGCAGGGGGGCAGAGAGTCTGCCCTCTACTGACCCGCAGGGGGGCAGAGAGTCTGCCCTCTACTGACCCGCAGGGGGGCAGAGAGTCTGCCCTCTACTGACCCGCAGGGGGGCAGAGAGTCTGCCCTCTACTGACCCGCAGGGGGGCAGAGAGTCTGCCCTCTACTGACCCGCAGGGGGGCAGAGAGTCTGCCCTCTACTGACCCGCAGGGGGGCAGAGAGTCTGCCCTCTACTGACCCGCAGGGGGGCAGAGAGTCTGCCCTCTACTGACCCGCAGGGGGGCAGAGAGTCTGCCCTCTACTGACCCGCAGGGGGGCAGAGAGTCTGCCCTCTACTGACCCGCAGGGGGGCAGAGAGTCTGCCCTCTACTGACCCGCAGGGGGGCAGAGAGTCTGCCCTCTACTGACCCGCAGGGGGGCAGAGAGTCTGCCCTCTACTGACCCGCAGGGGGGCAGAGAGTCTGCCCTCTACTGACCCGCAGGGGGGCAGAGAGTCTGCCCTCTACTGACCCGCAGGGGGGCAGAGAGTCTGCCCTCTACTGACCCGCAGGGGGGCAGAGAGTCTGCCCTCTACTGACCCGCAGGGGGGCAGAGAGTCTGCCCTCTACTGACCCGCAGGGGGGCAGAGAGTCTGCCCTCTACTGACCCGCAGGGGGGCAGAGAGTCTGCCCTCTACTGACCCGCAGGGGGGCAGAGAGTCTGCCCTCTACTGACCCGCAGGGGGGCAGAGAGTCTGCCCTCTACTGACCCGCAGGGGGGCAGAGAGTCTGCCCTCTACTGACCCGCAGGGGGGCAGAGAGTCTGCCCTCTACTGACCCGCAGGGGTGCAGAGAGTCTGCCCTCTACTGACCCGCAGGGGTGCAGAGAGTCTGCCCTCTACTGACCCGCAGGGGTGCAGAGAGTCTGCCCTCTACTGACCCGCAGGGGTGCAGAGAGTCCGCCCTCTACTGACCCGCAGGGGTGCAGAGAGTCCGTCCTCTACTGACCCGCAGGGGTGCAGAGAGTCCGTCCTCTACTGACCCGCAGGGGTGCAGAGAGTCCGTCCTCTACTGACCCGCAGGGGTGCAGAGAGTCCGTCCTCTACTGACCCGCAGGGGTGCAGAGAGTCCGTCCTCTACTGACCCGCAGGGGTGCAGAGAGTCCGTCCTCTACTGACCCGCAGGGGTGCAGAGAGTCCGTCCTCTACTGACCCGCAGGGGTGCAGAGAGTCCGTCCTCTACTGACCCGCAGGGGTGCAGAGAGTCCGTCCTCTACTGACCCGCAGGGGTGCAGAGAGTCCGTCCTCTACTGACCCGCAGGGGTGCAGAGAGTCCGTCCTCTACTGACCCGCAGGGGTGCAGAGAGTCCGTCCTCTACTGACCCGCAGGGGTGCAGAGAGTCTGTCCTCTACTGATCAGGTACTGATGACCTATCCTGCGTATTTAAGTCCCAGAAAACATCCCTAATAAAAAGGATTGATCCAACTGGACAATTCCTTCTAAAAATGAACAGGGGCCCAGCTGCTAAAAACCTCCAGTGGCTAGCTGCTATTGCTGTAGGAAGGCTTAGTCAGCAGGACCCATGCTCTCGGCAACGATGAGGATCAGAGGGCCTGTTGTGCAACTATACTTATACAGTTGCACGGATTAGAGCATGTTCACACCAGCGCCATTACAGGATCAGAACAACAAAAATAATGGAAGTGCTGGATCTGGCAAATAAGGGACATGAACAGAGCCAAACAGACCCCACTGACTAGAATGGTGTCAGTTTGGTTTCTGCTTTTTTTGCGCATGCAGGACTTTTGCATTCACTCGTTTAGGTAGAATCTGCGACGAAAGACCTGAACAGAGCCTCCACCACAACTTTATTAAACATGGCTACTTTCTTCCAAAAACAAGAGTTGCAACGCCAAACAAAACACATGAGCAGTTGTGGCACTGTTTTGGGAAGCAGCCATATTTTTCTTTCAAGGGGTTGTGCACGAAACATTATTTACATTTTTCAAATCAGCACCTGGATACTTAACAAATTGCATGCAATTAAAAAATAATTCATAGCCAGTGAGTTATTCAATAAAATGTATCTGTATAGCGCCACCTGATGTTTATTCTTTTCCTTGTTCCTCCGTCCACCTTACTAAGCTGGTCGCACGCACTCAGTTTAAATCTTCAACTGCCTTCAGCCATACCTTTGGTTAGAAGCAGTGACAAGTACAGGGAAAGAGCTACAGCAGAAAGGACACGCCCGCTGAACTGTGAGAGGGAGAGAGCTGCAGATGAAAGTACACCTCCCCAGAAAGGACACGCCCCCTGAGCTGTGAGAGGGAGAGAGCTTCAGCTGAAAGTACACCTCCCCAGAAAGGACACGCCCCCTGAGCTGTGAGAGGAAGAAAGCTGCAGCTGAAAGTACACCTCTCCAGAAAGGACACGCCCCCTGAGCTGTGAGAGGGAGAGAGCTGCAGCTGAAAGTACACCTCCCCAGAAAGGACACGCCCCCTGAGCTGTGAGAGGGAGAGAGCTGCAGCTGAAAGTACACCTCCCCAGAAAGGACACGCCCCCTGAGCTGTGAGAGGGAGAGAGCTGCAGCTGAAAGTACACCTCCCCAGAAAGGACATGCCCCCTGAACTGTGAGAGGGAGAGAGCTGCAGCTGAAAGTACAACTCCCCAGAAAAGGACACGCCCCCTGAGCTGCCAGCCTGAAAAAAATCTAGCAGAACAATTGGAACAATGAATGTGGAGATCTCTGGATCCATGCGAGGTACAGGGCTGGTTCTAGCTTTGTTAGAAATCTATTGTTAAGTACTATATGATGTCTTATTTTATTTTTTTACATAAGTTATGGGATAACACCTCTAAAGACACCTCTGGGGCAATTTTTATGCTTGCATTTTACTCATTTTGGGTTAAAATCATTTGCAATGGGTCTTTATTAAAAAAATAAAATAAAAATGTTCCTCCATTTTTGAGATACAAGGGTGCAGACCGTCACTCCTGAGTTCTGTCCGGCTCATGTGAAGCCTCATCTCTGATCCCCTGACGTTATAAACAATCATTATAGCAAAACTCTTAGAAAACTAATAGGAATCTGCCTTAAATAAGTGTTTATGAGGTCAGGATGTCAGCGATAACACATGAGCCATCAGCTGACGGGACTGAACAGTGATACTCTAAGGCTGGGTTCAGACCTGAGCGTTTTACAGCGCGTTCCTAGGCTCTGTAAAACGCTCAACAGGCAAGAACCAATGATTCCCTATGGGAACGGTTCTCACCTGAGCGTTTTACAGCGCGTACGATCGCGCTGTAAAACGCCAGATGCCCCAAGAAGTACAGGAGCTTCTTTGGGGCGTCTTGTCGCGCGTTCCTGTACATAGACTTCCGGGAACGCGCGACAATGGGTGTTCGCTTGTTCCGGAGCCGCGATTGTAAACACGCATACAATCGCACATAAAGAGCGCTCCATCCCGAACGCTCAGGTCTGAACCCAGCCTAAAGATAGACTGATTTATTTATTTATTTTAAACTTTGAACATTTCTAATAAGGACCAATTAAAAAAGATGATTTTTAGCTCAAAATAAGTAAAATGCAATCATAAAAAGTGCAGCAGGTGTCCATAGCCTTCAATCTTAAAAAAAATTCACTTTAGGCCTCATGCACACGTCCGTATGTATTTTGAGGTCCGCAAAAAACGGAACCCTAAAAAATACGGATGACTTCCGTGTGCATTCCACATTTTGCGGAACGGAACAGCTGTCCCCTTATAGAACAGTCCTATCCTTGTCCATAATGCAGACAATAATAGGACATGTTCTATCTTTTTGCGGAATGGAAATACGGACATATGGAAACTGAATGCACACGGAGATACTTCCGTTTTTTTGGGGGACCCAATGAATGGTTCTGCACACGGTCCACAAAAAAAACTACAAAAAAAACGGAACGGACACAAAGAAAATTTGTTTGTGTGCATGAGGCCTTAAAGAGAACCTGTCAAAGTCCACTTTCTGCCGAGTTTCTGAAAGATAAGGTGAACGGGGTTATTATAGTTGGAAAGAAATGTTTGCAAAGTAAGCAACAAGTGCAAACAGCAAGCAGGCTCAGCTCTGAACTTGGCAGCACGCTGCGGCCGTGTCCTCACGGAGCGTGAAGATAAAGGTCACATGCATTTCTCAGACCTCACGGAGCAGAAACAGCGGAGGATTTCCCTAAACATCCACCGTCTTCCTTCCTTTCTTTCTAATCAAGCCTCGCAGCGCACAAGACATTGCCTGCTCATGTCCGGTCTCATGACTGGCCTTTCTTTCCCTGCACGATGAGACTGCTCTAATATCTGCCCCCTCTATGCACACAGAAGCGCTGTCTCTGCACAGTAACAGGGAGATTATTTTATGGAAAATATTTCCGACCAATCCTCTACACATTTAAATAGGACCTGTCATTAAAGGGGTTCTCCAGGCTCTTTAATACTGATGACCTATCCTCGGGATAGGTCATCATTATCAGATCGGCAGGGGTCTGACACCTGGCACCCGTGCCGATCAGCTGTACTGGGAGACGGCGCGAACAGCGCCCACCTTCCCTTCTCTCTTCCTGTCCGCTGCTGCTGTCTCATAGACATACAGGAGAGGACAGGAAGAGATAAGGGAAGATGGCACGTGCACACAGAGCGCCGCCTCCCCGCCGATCTGATATTAGGATAGGTCATCAATAGAGATGAGCGAACTTCTGTTTTAAGTTCGGCGTCTAAAGTTCGGCTTCCGGTTAGCGGAGAATCCCGATCTGGATCCGGATATGGATTCCGACTTCCGTTGTGGTCCGTGGTAGCGGAATCAATAATGGCCGATTATTGATTCCGCTACCACGGACCACAGCGGAAGTCGGAATCCATATCCGGATCCAGATCGGGATTCTCCGCTAACCGGAAGCCGAACTTTAGACGCCGAACTTAAAACAGAAGTTCGCTCATCTCTAGTCATCAATATTAAAAAGCCCGGGCAGCCTCTATAAATCTCCTGACCTGCCTGTTTTGTTGCTCATTCACATGATTTCCATGTCCGAGTGCAGAACAGATCACACAAGGACTGAACACTGACCTATTACAGTTAATGAGCCAAACCATGGCAATTTTGTTTATGGACCCTCAGCCCGTCCAGAAAGAATCGCAGCGTGCTCTAATTTGGTCACTAGACTGGACCATTGAAGTCTAAGGGTGGGTGAAAAAAAGGACAGCACACAGAGGTCATCAGTGTGCTGTTCTTTTATTCATTGGGGGTTTCTAGGAAACAATGGGCAGCCATTCTTCCATTTTGTTTTTATGGCTGTGAAAAACAGGTGACCTGCCGATGCCACACGGACAGAAAAACGGTTCAATGGAACAGAGACCAAACCGATTCAACACAAACTGTGTCGCTTGTCTGAATGAACTGTAGAAAACTCTGGATCATGTGTTATCAAACCCCTTTAGGGGCAATTTTTTTTTATAAAAGCGTTTTCAACTATTTTAGTTCTACAGGGTTAAAAGGGGTTGTCCGGATTCAGAGCTGAACCCAGACAAATCCCCTTTTGTTCCCCAGTGAGCCCCTCTGACATGAGCATCGGAGCATTTTATGCTCTGAAGCTCTCCCCGCCCTGCGACGGATCGCGCAGGGCAAGGGCTTTTTTTTTGTTTATTTTTTACACTGCTAGGAGGAGGCTTCCGCCTTGAAGTGTTCCCGGTGATGTCACTGGTACTGATGGGTGGGCTTTAGAGCTGCCCTAGCCAATTTACAGGCTCACTGCTAGGCGGAAGCCTCCACCTAGCTATACCCATGGAGAGCTTGGTATGTCACCGAATCTCCAGAAAAAGCCCTTGCCCTGTGTGAATCAGCACGGGGCAAGGGAGAGCATCGGGGCATGAAATGCTCAGATGCTTATGTCAGAGGGGCTCTGAACCAGGACAACCCTTTAAGTTTCAGTCTCTCCTTCAGGGAGCTGCTCTCACAGTCCTGATCCCTGAACTCCTGACAGCTCATAAGCATTCCTATAGGCCATATTGTTATCAGTTTATTCATTTAATAAAAGTTTAGCTATAATTAGTTGTCAGAGAGTCGTCAGAGCATCAACCTGATGGTTCACTGGGAAACTGAAAGTAAGACACTCTCCAGCCAGGCTGAAACGTAGCCCTATAGAACAAAAACTGCTGAAATTTTTTGATAAAGACCAATTAAAAAAAATATTTTTAGCCCAAAATGAGTAAAATACAAATAGTTAAAAAATTTATCCGGATGCGTTTCTGATCCTTTAAAATGGTATGTTGTACCGTTTCTCTGTCATGCTTCCTAAAAATGTAAACTACATTAACAAGTGGGTGTTACTAGTTGAGGTGTCTACAAAGTTTTATTATGTCCAGTCAGTGCTGCCAGTGTCAGACTGTGCAGGGACACGGCCCTCTGACAGTTGGAACAGTAAGACAGAGTTGACAATTTATTCATACTAATTGAGGAGCTCCAGGGGAACAACACAATGCAAGATCCTCATATTGGTTATTACATGGGAAATGCAACAGCCAGGAGTAGTAACATAACACGTGCCGTACTATAGACCCTTAGGCCTCGTTCACACTGATGTAACATCTATATTACATCGCCTTATGGAGGCGCCATATGATGCCACATGTGGGGTCCATGCATCTGTAAAATGCTTTCTACCCTAAAAGGGAGCGTGTTAAGAGACAATGCTGCGTTCATGCACCTCAATGCTGCAATGGTGGCGGTGATGCATCTTACCATATAGTAGCCAGCTGAGTATGGGAGAGGTTGGAATTTAACAGAGCGTTCTTCACTTGAGACCCTGAAAAGTGAGAACAAACACCATATTAGTCTTGTTACAACTAGGCTTGAGCGAATCGGGTTCGGATTGCTCTATCGAAACCAGATTTGTTTGAAAACTTTGCTGGCAGTATCTCCTCCTTAGTGCGCTAAAATGGATGGGCTCCGCTAAGGCCTGGAAAATCTTGCTGCAAATAACATGAGACTTGTTTCGCCTTGTGTCTATGACGTTACACTTCAGTTACCGACATAAATTACTGTTCCAAAGTCCGAAGCTGTACTCGGCTTTGCTAATGAGATTAATAAATAATTTATCTGCACATAACTGAAGTGTAACGTCATAGATGCGAGACGAAGCTAGTCTCGTGTTATTTGCAGCAAGAGTTTTCAGGCTTTAGCAGAGCCCACACATTATAGCACAATACGGAGGAGATATTGTAAGTTTTCCAAACATATCGGGTTGGGATAGAGCAGTCTGAACCCGATTCGCTCAAGCCTAGTTACAACTGAATCAATACAATCTTCTATGAACTAAGGGGGTCATTTATTAGGACTGGCGTTTTAGACGCTGGTCTTAACCCCTTGCACTGGTAGTAGATTCACAGACGTTATGTAGAGGCGCCGGCCTCTACATAACTTCGGCGTATCCAGCGCTGGTCTAAATGTAAGACCGCTTCCTTGCTGGCTTACATTTAGACCATTTTTTACGTGTAAAACAGTTGTAGAAAATGATGAATTAGAGGGGGCATGAGTGGGGAAAAGTCGCAGATTGAAGAACAATCTGAACCAGAAATACGCCTAATATAGTATTGTATGTATGATCGTAAATGATCCCCTAAATGTCCAGGATTTTGAGAAGCTGCATACAAATTTATATCTTTGTGCATAGTGTTCCTTTCCTATCTTGCCTTATCTAGGCCTCCAGCAATAAAACAATCTGTGAATACCTTACCCATCCTCTAATTATGAGATGACTCTTCTTATCATGTCTATATCTACACAGTAAAGCTGACCAGTGATCTACAGTCTCCCATCTAGATAGTTTGCTGCAATGCATCAGTGTAAAAATGGACTGATACATGTTCATATTTCTGCTGCCTGAGAGATCCGCACTGGGGAGGATAAGTCAGGCAAATCACTGATTTATTATACTGGGGGAAGGGGGGCACTATCCGCAATTCAGGACGGTTTTACTCAATTGTGGGCAGCTGAAGTGAAGGCTGGTAAGTCAGGCAGAAGAGACAGTGATTGTGCCACCCAGACTATAGAACACCCATGTAAAATGATGCACTGACCTGTAAGGTAGCCACTCATGGATTTGTCAAGGCCATTAAACTTCTGTCTGTATTTCAGCCTGGCGGGTAGAGGCACGGCCCAGTCCTGGGTGCTAGCTTTTGGGGAGTTACCCGTCAATGAAGTGGTTGAAGATGAGTTGGAACTGGACAGTAAAATGTTAAACAATTAAAGCAAACCATTGCATGTGGATACCTAGGACTTTTGTCTTTAAGGGGATTTCTCATTTTTTTGGTTTTAGTTTCATAAATTCGAGGGAAGTCTGTAGAAGATAAAGAATGTGGCTCTCTGTATTTAAACATTGTAGCTAAAATTAAATAAATAAAAAAAACAGCTGTAGGATCCAGTAAGTGACAAAGCATTGCCTCATCCCAAAAAAAGACGAGGCTGTGACAAGGGAGCTGCCTACAGAGCTATATCTGTGTGTATAGCGTTCCTACCCTGCCTTATCTAGACAACCAGCAATAAAACAGAGCTGTCCATAACTTGCCCACCCCCTCTAATGATAATGCAATGACTCTGCAAATTCTGTCTCAATCTATACAGCAAAGCTGACCATTGAGCTGCAGAAAACACAAAGCATACCAGTCTACCATGATAAGTTCACTAGATAAAGTAGGGATTCAGTTTAGCCTGGCAGAGATTGGAGATCTAGAGATCCTTCCCTCTGGGATTACCCAAAGCTATATGCCATTAATGTGTCGGCCCACTGGGACGTGCAGCAGTAATTACTGTGCGCCACCTCTACAGGCGAGACGACTCATAGGTAATTACAAAGAGAAAACAGAGCTTGCACAAGAGCAGCCTACTCTTCTAAAAGCAGATCCGTGTGGGTGGCAGGACTCAGACTCCGCCAATCTGATATTTGTGACCTATCTTAAGGATAAGTCCTTAATATTTACCCACTGCACAACCCCTTTAAGCCTATTCAATCTGACTCCTGTTCACATACAGGAAGCACAGCTTCAGGATGAAAGCCGTACTTAGCCTAGGTCTCCAAAGACTGCACAGTGCCATCATGTCTTCATATACAACATAAATGCGCCCCTTCTTGTAAGATCCTGGATAATATGGCGGCGATGAATGCTGCGAATGATACAGGAAACAGGTTCCTGCGCGTTTAATGCGTGTAAGCAATCTGCAAGTCTACTGCGTTATCAGTATTGTTTAGCTTGGCTCTGAACAAACATCAGTCGGGTGACTCGATAGTTTATACGGCACACAAATTCCTGGTCTGTGGGCAGCACATCGCCCTGTGTAAACAGTAAGCCTGTACAGGGACGGGTGACTGCCGTAATGCTCATTCATCGCTACACAGAAGGGGGTGAATCCTGATAGATAAGCGGGGACTGATCAAGAATGAACAATGGGCGTGGCAGTTGCAGAGAGAGCAGAGCCTCTAGGTGTAATGGCAACGCCCCCGTTGCTCCTAGAGGCTCATTTGCATATATTAAAACATAATTTTTCTCAGCAATGCGGGCACATCTGAACATGGGACCAACACAGATGTCATCAGCTGCCAACTGCACTTTGTATCATTCTGTAGTTTTTCCACTTTTTATACTTTATAATAAACTTTTTTTATACATCTTTTCCATCTTTTTCCAGGTCAGTACAAAAGGACAGATGTCCTTTAGGACTCATGCACACAAACGTATTTTCTTTCCGTGTCAGTTACGTTTTTTTTTTGCAGAACCATTCATTTCAATGGGTCCGGGGGGGAAAAAAAAAAAAAAAAAAAAAAAAAAAAAAACGGTAGTTACTCAGTGTGCATTCCATTTCCATATGTCCGTTCCGGTTCCGCAAAAAAATTATTAGAACATGTCCTATTATTGTCTGCATCACAGACAAGGATAGGACTGTTCTATTAGGGGCCAGCTTTTCGGTTCCGCAAAATACATAGGGTCGTGTGCATACGCCCTAAGTGTAACTATCAATTCAGTTTATTTTAATATAGTGCAGGAGTGTTAAACAATTTTGTAATATACTTTATTAGGAAAAAAATAATACTTTGTACTAGAAAACAGGGTGTAAAGAGTCTTCTTAGCAAAGCTCTAACAGCGTCCCTAAGGCCAAGTTCACACTTCAGTTATCAGGTCGGTTATTTCCATTATTTCCATCAGTAACTGTGAGCCAAAGCCAGTTGTGAAGCCATCTCAGAGATCGGGTATAATGGAAAAATTTCCTCCTGTTCTACTTTTTTGACCAGCACCTGGTTTTGGCTCACAATAGCTAATCGAAATAACTGAACAAATAACTGAAGTGTGAACCCTGCCTTAGGGCTCATGCACACGACCGTATTTATTTAGCAGTCCGCAAAACACGGATCCGCAAAAAATACAGATGCCGTCCGTGTGCATTCTGTATTTTGTGGAACGGAACAGCTGGCCCCTAATAGAACAGTCCTATCCTTGTCCATAATGCGGACATGTATTTTTTCGCGGAAAGGACATACATAATGGAATGCACATTTGAAAAGAATGGTTTCACGTATGGTCCGCAAAAAAAACTAAAAAACGGAACAGACACGGAAAAAAATAAAAAATATGTTCGTGAGCCCTTAGGAGAATCTGTCTTCAGCGTTTTAACTGAGCGCTGAAGACACCTGTGTGTAGCATACGGCGGCTTCCAGCCCACCTCCTGTCACTACCGCAGTCCCTGACTATGTACACGTGTCCAGTATCACTGCCCATCACCCTGCTTATCTGACTTGTTACACAAAGGTGTCTTTAGCGCTCAGAACAACACTGAAGACAGCTTTGCTAAGAAGACCGTTGCACTTTAAGGTCTTTTACATGGACTGTATTTACTTGTAGCAATCACCTCCACAGATGTTTAAATGGAGGCTGTCAGGCAGAAGGCACCTAGCAATCAGTCTCAAACACTAGAAAAGCCACAGGGCAGAAAGGGGTAAAGACGGTTTGGGGAATTTAAATTAGATGAAGACCTGCAGACTGTTACCTGCTAGAGCCCAGGTCTATCATGGACTGAGTCTTCTGCATTACAGCACTGCCAAATCCTCCGGCCATTAATGAGAGCGAGCTGTTGTGAGGCAGCGCTGAAACATACAATACATGATCAGTAAATACTAGTAACATCTTAAAAGTCAAGAAAAAAATTATTTTCACAAAGGACAGCGGTTAACATTCATCTTTGTTTCAGACTTTTCTCATGTGGACATCTCCCACCCTGTAATACATGCTGGATCTGTGTGTCCAGGATGCGCATGTCTTCCCCTTGCAAAGTGCCTCTTGTGAGCTTTCCCATACAGAAAGTGTGAGCCGTCCTCCTTGGATCTTCTCCCCCCTCTCCGCTATGTACAACCGCCTGCTGCTATCTCTGACACTAAGCTAATGGAGGGGGGCAGCAGAGAGCTGACGGATTTATATCCGATTCAACAGCTCAGCAACTATGTGAAGGATTTACACTCACTCTGCAGAAGCGGCGTCCATAACCTTCATAGAAAATGTAAGTTTCAAGCTAAGGTTACATGCACACGACCGTATGCGTTTTGCGGTATACAAATTGCGGATCCGCAAACACAGATGACATCCGTATGCCATCTGTTTTTTCTTTTTGCGGATCCATTGTAACATTGCCTATCCTTGTCTGCAAAACGGACCAAAATAGGACATGTTCTATATATTTTTTTGGAACAGACATCCTGATGCGGACAGCACACGGTGTGATGTCCGCATTTTTTGCGGAACCATTGAAATTAATGGGTCAGCATCCTATCCGGAAAAAAAAATAATGAAACAGAAACAAACAACGTTCATGTGCATGTAGCCTAAGGGTCCATTCACACATTCGGAGTGTATCCTGGAGCCGCGGACCGGAAGATCGGGGGCGCGCTGCAAAAATGCAGATGCGGACAGCACACTGTGTGCTGTCCGCATCCATTCCTGCCCCATAGAGAATGAATGGGTCCGCACCCGTTCCGCAATTTGCGAAACGGATGCGGACCCATTCTATGGACGTGTGAATGGACCCCAACACTGGAATTTTGCCAAAAGATTTAACCCTTAGCACTGGGAAAAGGTGAAGTCACAATGAAAATCTAAGGGAAATCTGTGGTATAATGGGTATGATGAAAATCCATAGCTTGCTTTCAAATCCACATCTCTCTGAACTGTACGTTGTTGTGGATTTTCAGTGCAGAATTCGGTCTGACAGAATCCTCCCCTTCCTCTAACCTGGAGTGAAATGAATGTACCTTACTGAACACTAAAAGGGATGCAATGGATCCCAACAACATCACGTTTCTTGCAGTTTACTTTGTGACACGCTTTGACTGCAATATAATCTGAAGTGATAGAACGACAGGTAACAACTAAACACAATAATGACAACGTACAAAAACACATTCTCCGCCGATTCATTTCATGATCTCTCTTTATAATAGTTGGAATGTTTTTTTATGATAATGAGCTCCAAATCTCTAGGCCACAGAAATAAAATGACAAACTTCTGTTTGCAGCCACCACTAGGGGGAGCTTAGTGGCTCACTGCATACAGCAACTTTCATTTAGGGTTTTTTGGACCACTGCATCTAAAGGGCAAAGCTCAGATTCCTGTTTTCAAAGGACATGACATATTCATCATAAAAGGGATTTCTTTTGCTTCTCTTGTGACAATTTAAAAGGAATGTGTCATCAGAAAATTGTCAATTTTTTTTATAATAATCCGACGCCTGCAACGTAGTCATCTGTGCACCGGGGAAAGCAGGTGCAGATGTACTGCGCATGCATCTGCAGGAAGTATTGTGTGAGACTTTTGGAAATATGTACAACATATCGCACATTTGCGATTGCACATTTGCACGAAGGCTCAATATATTTGTATGGGAGTTCCGGAGATAGCTGAGCGGAGCGCTCACCCATCTTCGGAACTCCCATCCAAATGAATGGAGCAACCGCGTGTATGTGCAACCGGCCCCTGCGCTCATTTCAGAGGAGCAGTAGCGGTCCTACAGGGGGTACAGGGCCCCCATTCTCATGATCGTGGGGGGGGGCTCCCAGCAGTACTGATCTGATAGCTAATCCCCTATTCCTACCGGAACACACCTTTAATAAAGTACAAGAGTCACATGCAGATTTGGCGTGGATATTTCGGTGGATCTGCAGCACATTTCACCTTATGCAATGCAAAGGGGGAAATCCGCAGCAGAAAATAGAAAGCTGCAGATTTAAGATCCACACCACAGGTCAATTAATGCTGAGGATTTTTTCTGAAGCGCGCAGAGCAGATTTCAAAATATCTCACCCACTAGCGCTGGCGCACTAACATACGAAAGATTTTCTGCAAAACCACAGGGTGCTCATACCCGTTTTAACGTACCCTTCGAGTGTCAGGATTAATCTTGAGAGACACATTTTTTTCTATACATCAGTACCCTAAAAACATCTCCTAAAAAAACAGACTTACATGGACACTTACTTGAGGACAAAGGCACAGTGAAAGAGGACAGGGGGGTGGATGTTCCATTTGGCAATGTTGATGATGAGCCGACAGAAGGCACCAGAGGACTAGACATAGGCATGGGTGGCAGAGGACTCATTGAGGTCAACGAAGTAGTGGGAGCAATGGGTAACAGCATGGGCATAGATGGCGGCATGGACAGGTTTGGCATACTTCCCATTCCTAAGCGCAGAACACAAAGGACTAACATTACACTGAAAATGCATTCATCTGAGGATCTTGATTACGAGAAGGCACTAACAGAAGGACAAGAGCAAGTAGATCTGTCATATCCAAAATGTTACCCCCTCTATCTGCAGTAGAATAAAGAGCAGGAGGAGCTGAGCATGCATGCTCTGGAATAGGAGTCCCGAGGGCAGGGACTGACAACAAATGCATGAAAGTCTGTCAACCCTTGAGGGAGACGCCCCCCTCTAATCTCCTTTTAGATCTCTCCTTATCGCCTCCGTTTTCAGCTGACAGAGGGTAATGGGCCAGAAGAGCATTCTTGTCTGAACTGGGGAGGGCTGCTGCTGCAGCCAGCTGTCTTACAGTCTGACCTAAGAGTTTTGATAATTGGCCAATCTCTATGGTCACAAACTGAAAAATTCTTCATCGTCTATCACCTGATTACAAATGACAATGGATCTTTTCTCACCACACTAGATTATATTTGTCTCAGCATCTCCTGCGCTATGACACGCGTATATTGCAATGGATACCACATTGAGGAACAAAGAAAGACACACCATAGCGGGAGGACATTAATGGCGAGAAGACTGGCGGCTGCTTCATGACTGGCGGGAGCATCATTGGCAACGTCTGACCCTGCAGCTTGAGTTTGATCAGCTTCATTGCGATGGAGAACTCCAGCTGGTCCATTTTTCCGTCTTTGTTCAGGTCTGACAGGGCCCTTAAAGACATCAAGCAGATGAGAATCATTACTATGACCAAGTCATCTGCACAGCAGGCGTCCGACTCCAGGCGTGCTCCAAGGGTTCATCCACGCTGGACTGAAACGCCACAACCTGCTGCCAAATCTGTCTTTAAATGGGTTCTTCATGTGTTTTTTTTTATTTTATCGATGATCTGATCAGTGGGGGTCCTATACCTGGGACCCCCGCCAATCATCTGATTGAGAAGGCATCAGCGCTCACAGTAGGGCAGCGTCCGTCTCTTAGCTTTTCCTAGGCCATGTGTCCTAGGAGCAACTTAGCCCTGTTCACTTCAATGAGGCTGAGGTGCAATACCAAGCACGGCCACTATACAATGTACGGCGCTGTGCTTGGTGAGCTGAGAGAAGGCCGTGGCGCTACTGCACGCACCACAGCCTTTTCATACAGCTGATCAGCGGGGGTCCTAGGTGTTGGACCCCCACCCTTCAGATACTGATGACCTATCCAGAAAGGACAGGTTATCAGTAAAGGAACACTTGGAAAACCCCTTTAAACACAGATTTTTCTTTGGATCTGTATCAAAATCTGTGCTGGGCCAACATACGTCCCGTGTGAACGTTCCCTAAAGGTGGGCATACATGGAAAGGGGCCTCAGTGACTACAATAGATGAAGATAAACAATGGGTGTATAATGGCAGAAATACCATGCAAAACTTCTACCAAGTATGACAAGTGAGACCACTAAACATAAGGTTACTTTCACACTAGTGTTTTTTGCGGATCCGTCATGAACGTATCCGGTTGTATTAGGTCTTATATAGGCTCCATTCAGCTCAGTTATGTACCTTCTCCATCCTTTCCGTTCTCCTGCTCCTAAACGGTGCAGGAGAACGGAAAAGCTGAACGGTGATGTGAATGAAGCCTTATGGTTCCAGTCACACGTCCGCAAATTGCAAATCCGCAATACACCCGGCCGGCACCCCCATAGAATTGCCTATTGTTGTTCACAATTGCGGACAAGAATAGGACATGTTCTCTTTTTTTCCAGAGCCGCGGACCAGAAGTTCGGGGCCGCGCTCCGGAAAAGAGAATGCGGACAGCACACCGTGTGCTGTCCGCATCCATTCCTGCCCCATAGAGAATGAATGTGTCCACACCTGTTCCGGATAATTGCAGGTGCAGACACATTCTACGGACGTGTGACTGGACCCAGCTGTATCTCCACAGCATCCAACAGCCAGACAAAGGTACTACGTCTGGTAACCTGCAAACCTGTGTGTCATCCAGTGGAAACCCAGCCCAAGACTGGTCATATAGATTAGACAGCTGTCAGCTAAACACTGGTTCCGCCAACAGCTATCTCTCAAGACCCCTCCATATCATGCATGCCTGGCCGAGAATGCAGGTGACCTGAAGAAGAGAAGGGAAAAGGCCATTGCCAGACACCTCTGCTAGCAGCTCCTCTCTTTAAGAATCAGCAAAACAGAGTGCAGCTCTGCATAAACTCAGGATCAGTACAGGATAAGTAATGTAATGTATGTACACAGTGACTGCACCAGCAGAATAGTGAGTGCAGCTCTGGAGTATAATACATGATATAACTAAGGATCAGTACAGGATATGTAATGTATGTACACAGGGACTCCACCAGCAGAATAGTGAGTGCAGCTCTGGGGTATAATACAGGATGTAACTCAGGGTCAGTACAGGATATGTAATGTATGTACACAGTGACTCATCCAGCAGAATAGTGAGCGCAGCTCTGGAGTATAAGGGCTGTTTCACACGAGCGGATGCCATGCGTGACATCCGCTCCGTGAAAGAGTGCCAAGACCCGATGCAGACTGCAGAGGCACGGAGCATTAACACGATTGATAATGCTCCGTGCCTCTCTGACCTCTCTCTTTACTACGAAATCACAGTGACAACTTTATCTCGCTGTGATTTCGTAGTAAAGAGGTCACAGAGAGGCACGGAGCATTATCAGTCATGTTAATGCTCCGTGCCTCTGCAGTCTGCATCGGGTCTTGGCTGTCATTCACGGAGCGGATGCCACGCACGGCATCCGCTTGTGTGAAACAGCCCTAACACAGGATGTAACTCAGGATCAGTACAGGATAAGTGATGTAATGTATGTACACAGTGACTGCACCAGCAGAATAGTGAGCGCAGCTCTGGAGTATAATACAGGCTGTAACTCAGGATCAGTACAGGATAAGTGATGTAATGTATGTACACAGTGACTGCACCAGCAGAATAGTGAGTTCAGCTCTGAAGTAAAATACAGGATATAACTCAGGATCAGGACAAATTAAGTAATGTAGTTACAAAGGTTCAGAATATTTTATGCAGATTATCTAAACATAAAATATTACAATGTGAACATATACATTTATATTCCAGATGTATTGTACAATAAATGCTGTAATCAGTACATGAGCTCCAAAATCTTAATATCAGAACTAGCAGAAAATGTCAGTGACAGAAGTTATGTAAGTCCTGGGTGCGTCACACGGGAGAACGCTCATGAATTAAACATGCAGTAAAGTATATGAACACAGTAGAGGCACAGGCATATTAATAGGAAGATTCAGGAGAATTAACACTGCGCTCTCCAAGGCTGGTTCTCAGATGAGAACTACACACAGTCTTAAAGATTCTTCTCTGAGCAGCGACAAAGTGACACAGAGGAACAAAACATCAGCGGAAAAAATCTATAAAACAGCAGGAGAATTAACTTACACAGTCACCGAGAAGAGCAACTAAAAAGCCAAACTACAACATATAACATATGAAGTCCCAGCAGAGGAAGAGCTCACATTCCTACAGACACAGGCTGAAGCGGCTGTACTTCGCTGCTCCTATGACAACACTTCATGTGCTCTGGCCTAGTTCAGCTGTGTCAAAGTGACAGTGTGACTCAACAGTCCCATACAACGCAATGTCCATATGCTAGCCCGAGCACTAGTCAGACCCCTCTGTATAAACTTTAAACATTTTTTAGAACCAAGTGGAATATTGGCTACAAAACAAAAGGTGCGGTGCATTATGTTAAAGTGTGACAGTGATTTCAGTTTATTTTAATATAGTGTAGGGACAGGGATGGTAAACATTTTTGTAATATACTTTATTAGGGAAAGATAGTTCTTTGTGCAAAGTGTCTTCTTAGCAAAGATGTGACTGAGCGCTACTAAGGAGAGTCCTTCTTCAGTCTGCAGTTCTACTGAGCGCTGAAGACACCTGTGTGTAACATCCAGAGACTTCCAGCCGCCTCCTGTCACCACCCCGGTCCCTGACTATGTGTCCCATCTCCCTGCCTATCTTACTTCTTACACACAGGCAACTTCAGAGATTGGGAGAACTGCAGACTGAAGAAGGACTCTCGTTAAGGCTCAGTCAGAGCTTTGCTAAGAAAAGAAACATCTTTACCTAACAAAGTAAATTATAAAAATGTTTAATATCCCTGTCCCTACACTATATTAAAATAAAACTTAAATGACAGTCACACCAAGCAGGTAACTGGAAGTATGCGTCAAATACCGCAAAAAATACGTATGGTGTCTGTATTGCATCCATTTTTTTAAATTCATTTTCGAAAACCAGACAAGAATAGGCTATGTTCTATCTTTTTTGCGGAGATGCGGAACGGACAGGGAGGAGGACAGCACATTTTTTGCGGACTCATTTAAATGTATGGGTCCGCATCCATTCTGCTAAAAAAAAAAAAAAAAAAAAAAAAAAAAAAAGGGATCGGATGCGGAGCAAAAATACGGCTGTGTGCATGGGGCCTTAAAGTTTGGTCTCCATTTGATCAGATTTCTGTGCATCTATGTCTTTCTTTGTGGGGCACGAGAAAAGTCCACCATACGAATGTGTCCTGACCAGAAGGAAAGCAGGACAAACAGATCCCAAAATGTAACTGTTTTGACTCTGTTTGCCCCATTGCAGTGCATGGATCGGCTGAGGGATGCGTGTGGGATCAGTTTTGGGTACTGACACACATCCTCTCGGCACAAAGCTCAGTGAAGAGCTAAATCGCAATGTGAACAGACCCCTAAAGAACAGGTTTCTGAAGACCGGACCAGCTTACCATATATCCGCTAGGATGGCGGGCGGAAGGCCTGACTGTAAGAAGAAGGTTCTAGCTTGCTCTCCTGTAAGAGAAAGGTCACAGTGTCAGCCATTAGGATCTCCTCAGACTGTATATTCTACATGTAGGTTATAATAATCGTGTATTTCTTCCATCACTGTGATCATTCGTGCTCGCCTTCATTATAAACGCCTTGTTCGCACTTCTGGATGCGCTGACAACAAACTATATTTTTTTTACATCTGTATTTTTTATTTGCATATCATTAGCCTATCTATAGACCCAATAATTTCCATAAGTCTACAACTTTTCCTTCTTGGTGTTGCAATTTCACTGTTGAGGAGTGTACATTTATTCTATATTTCTACATTTACACTGAAATGATGTTGAAATGGCGAAAAACAAAACAAAAAACCCATGGGGTCATGGTTCTGCCTCAACTTGCTGCAGGACCACTTTATGGGCCAGTTTGTAGAAGCCCCTAGTAGCAGCAATGCTGTACTGGATCCAGTAATTTCTAATGATGCAGAGCTTGTTGGAAATGTTACTGTTCGAGATACACTAGGTGATAGTGACCACAATATAGTTATATTCCCCCTACAATATAAGCAGCAGACTCTGTCAGGCAGAGCAAAGACACTGAATTTAAAAAAAGGCAAATTTCCCTGGGTTGAGGGCAGCATTTCAGGGCATAGACTTGGAGCCGCTACTGTCACATAATACTGAGGATAAATGGGAGAGCTTTATATCCACATTGAGTAACTGCACAACATTTTTTTTATTCCTTTAGGTAACAAGTATAAATGGCTAAAATTAAACTCCCCATAGCTTACATCTACTATAAAAAGGGCAATAAAAGAAGAAAAAAAAAGCATTCAAAAAATACAAATCTGAGGGGTCAGCTGTAGTGTTTGAAGTTTACAAAGGGCTTAAAAAAAATCAGCAAAAAGGAGATAAAATTAGCAAAAATACAAAATTAACAGCAGGTGGCAAAAGAGAGCAAAACAAATCCCCAAAAATTCTTTAAAGGGATTCTGTCACCAGGTTTCACCCCTGTCAGCTAAACATATGCTGATGTTCAGGGCCTCATCAGGATTCCTAATGTGGGCTTCTAAATGTGATCCGTAGCCTTATTTGGCTAAAAAAAACAGCTTTTACTAACCTGTCACTCAAAGAAATAAGGTGCCCAAGGGGATGTCAAGGGATGCAAGGTGCCGGCCGCACCCACCGCCGTTCGTGCCCAGCGCCGCCTTTCCAGACTTCTGCACCGCCTCCTAATCCTCTGTGCCGCCTCTCGCTCTCCCTCCCTCCCCCTCCTCCTGCTTTAAGATCTCGCGCGTGCGCACACGGCTCTGAGAGGCTGGCGCCAGAGTGCAGGTCATACCTGGGTTGAGCGAAGTGCCGGCGCATGCGCGCTTTGCTTTAAGAAGACAAATCGAGAAGTCCGCACGAGCGCATCAGGCAGAGCCCTGTGCGCATGCGCGAGATCTTACAGCAGGAGGAGGGGGCAGGGAGGGAATGCGACGCAGAAGTCTGGAAAGGCGGCGCTGGGCACGAACGGCGGTGGGTGCGGCCGGCCCCTTGCATCCCTTGACATCCCCTTGGGCACCTTATTTCTTTGAGTGACAGGTTAGTAAAAGCTGTTTATTTAGCAAAATAAGGCTACGGATCACATTTAGAAGCCCACATTAGGAATCCTGATGAGGCCCTGAACATAAGCATATGTTTAGCTGACAGGGGTGAAACCTGGTGACAGAATCCCTTTAAATATATAAATGCTAAAACACCAGCAGGTAACATTCTCCAGAAGCGTCAAAGCTTCTTTACTGTGAGAACTGTGAAGCTGTGGAATAGACTTCCTCAGGACGTGGTCACAGCAGGAACAGTGGACAGTTTTAAAAAGGGTTTAGATGAATTCTAAAAAGTAAATGACATTAATGCTTATGAAAATGTGTAGAAACATAGAATCTCACTTCCTTCTGGGATTCACGTCTCCACCTATCCCTTGGTTGAACTTGATGGACTTATGTCTTTTTTTAACCGTATTAACTATGTAACAAAAGGTATGTCTATACTGTAAGTGTACGTCCACCTAGAAGAGTTCTCGCTAACAGCACTCATTTTAATAATCGCTGTGAGAGTATATAATTCATTTTATGCTTGTGATAATTTTCGGTACTAGGTCAAGATTCATAATCTGAATTCTGCCCCTCAGTATACTGTAGATCTATACAACGAAGTACAATAAAAGCGCCAACAATACTAAGCGTATGCAGGAACCACGCACAGAACATCTGTCGGACACCACGGTCGGCATGTTGTGCGGCGCCGTACCTGGCTCTGCTGTGTTTGCGCAACATTTCACCAAAGCAGAGAAAAGCTCAGAGTGCACTGAATTAACCCATTAATGATCCCCAATGTGTTACAAAAATACAGAATTATGAACTCTAAACTTCTGAGTCACCGACACACGTGTAATGTAGAGGAAAGTCTGCATCGCTGCAGTGCGTTTAATAATTAACGAAACGTTTGTCAGCGCGCCACCTGCAAGTTCTCAATATCAGCCGAGCTCCACTGCTGTACTGTGGGCAGCAAATTTCCACCTCCAGCAAAGTCCGAAATTCTGTGTAGATAACATTCTGGAATTTACTGAACAGCAAACTAAGCTGTAGAAACCAGTGTCAGGCAGCTGCTGCCAAGGCCAATAAGATAATGGGTTGCATCAGAAGGGGCATAGATGCCCGTGATGAGAACATAGTCCTACCACTTTACACATCGCTAGTCAGACCACACATGGAGTACTGTGTACAGTTCTGGGCTCCTGTGAACAAGGCAGACATAGCAGAGCTGGAGAGGCTCCAGAGGAGGGCAACTAAAGTAATAACTGGAATGGGGCAACTACAGTACCCTGAAAGATTATCAAAATTAGGGTTATTCACTTTAGAAAAAAGACGACTGAGAGGAGATCTAATTACTATGTATAACTATATTAGGGGTCAGTACAGAGATCTCTCCCATCATCTATTTATCCCCAGGACTGTGACGAGGGGACATCCTATGCGTCTGGAGGAAAGAAGGTTTCTACACAAACATAGAAGATGATTCTTTACGGCAAGAGCAGTGAGACTATGAAACTCTCTGCCTGAGGAGGTGGTGATGTTTTTTTTTTTTTTGCCTTCCTCTGGATCAACTTGCAGGATAACAGGCTGAACTATATGGACAGAGGGCTTTTTTTCAGCCTTATAAACTATGTTAATATTCATAGTGGTTAGAGCTTAGATTTCCATACACAGAGCTAGAAATTCCCTATAAAGATGCAGAGAAAAATAAATACATAAAACTTATGCTGTCTGCCTGCATGCACCACTAGAGGGAGCCCAGGAGCTTACTGCATACTGTTTTATATCCACTGTGCATAGCCAGGTGTAATAAGCTCCTAGCACCCTCTAGTGGTAGCTGCAGTCAGATAAAATCATATCATTTAGGCATCATCCATAAGAAATTATTTTCCCCAAAAACAGTGCCACTCCAGCCCATGGTTTGCGTGAAGTACTGCAGCTCAGCCATGACTGACTAAATAGTGGACAGTTACATCCTAAAAATGTTATTAACACCAGAGTTTTGGCTACATAGGGGTGCAAAAGCTTAAAACACAGCCTATGCCCAATAAAAGTATATTAGCGCAATAAACGTTGCCCGACAGTCGGGGTTGTGATCCGGTTACAGATTTTACACCAGGAGTTGTGAGGAAACACTGTGGTCACGGGTGGTAACTTTAATTTCTGTGCTCCTGTAACACCCAGGGGAAAACAAGAAGAGATCTCACACTGTGGAGCTGCAGTGCCACCTAACACCGTGGTCACTGGTAGTCATCCCTCCCCGACTAGAAAAAAAAAGTGCAGATACACAGGGTTAAAATAAAAAAAAATTAATACTTGCAAAGCTGCTATTTTTGGGCTGAACTGTAGTCTGCCTGAATTTCAAGGTTTTCCCCGAAATTAGAGGGAGTCAGTCAGCAGTTCTGACCATGCTAAACTGCTGCGATCAGCAGGTAGGAGCTGGGGAGATCAGTACAAACATAGCTTTTTTGTAGCTTTTCTTATCAGGAGTAGTGTAACTATGATGTTTTATTCTGCTCCTGCAAGTGCACTGGGGGCGGGAAGTGCATCGGCATTGAGCTGCTTCACAGCTCCTCCCCTCTGCTCTGAATGACAGCTGTAGTGGAGCTGTGAAGCAACTTAAAGCGAACCTTTCACCTAATTTTCACTTTTTAAACTATCAACAGTACGTTATAGATTACCTTTAGTGTGTTGTTATCCATGTTAGGTGCGCTTTCCTGCGCTCTTTATTCATCCAGAAATCGGCTTATAAAGTTCAAATTTTGTGCTGTAACAGTCAAGCAACAAGTCAAGGGGGTAGCCCTTCCCTCTCCTCTGGCCGTACTGCCCCTGCCCTAACGCCGCCTCTATGCCATGTAATTGACAGCAGGCTCACTCGCAGGGACGGCGCTTCTGAATCCTGCGCATGCGCCGTCCTCCTCATTCGCCGCTCGCTCCTGTCTTTCTTGCGGACACAAGCGCGACCATGTAAGAGAATAGCGCATGCGCCGTACGCGATTCCTGCCTGCTTCTCTTCTCTACCTCCCGTGCGCGCGCTCCACTATCTTCATGCTCCAAGTGCCCCACGTGATCACTGTAGACTTGTAACCAGATTGCAAGCCAGTGATCATCGGGAGCAGAGCTTGTGTCCGCAAGAAAGACGGGAGCGAGCGGCGAATGAGGAGGACGGCGCATGCGCAGGATTCAGAAGCGCCGTCCCTGCGAGTGAGCCTGCTGTCAATTACATGGCATAGAGGTGGCGTTAGGGCAGGGGCGGTACGGCCAGAGGAGAGGGAAGGGCTACCCCCTTGACTTGTTGCTTGAGTGTTACAGCACAAAATTTGAACTTTATAAGCCGATTTCTGGATGAATAAAGAGCGCAGGAAAGCGCACCTAACATGGATAACAACACACTAAAGGTAATCTATAACGTACTGTTGATAGTTTAAAAAGTGAAAATGAGGTGAAAGGTTCGCTTTAATGCAAAGAGCACCTGCAAGTGAAGCTCCGCCTCCAGTGCACTTGCAGTAGCAGAATAAAACATCATATTCACACTACTCCAGATGAGAAAAACACTACAAAATGAATATTTTTCCTGCTCTCCCTAGCCCTTACCTAGTCATTAGCAGATTAGCATGGTCATGGTCACATAACTGCAAAATGAAAGACTGACATGAAAAAGTGTTCCACAAAATAAAAAAATAAAAAAACAGCCACTTGGTCAGAATCTAGTAATTTCAGCCCCATGGCTCCAGTCACCGCTGAGGCAAGCATTGGCAGGGGTCACATTAACATATCACTTCTGGTCCAACAGTGACTAGAGCTGTGGTGCTGGAATGACGGGGCTTTTAACAGGTGAGTGGTGTTTTTTCGTGGACTTAAAGATATACAGACGTGGACAAAATTGTTGGTACCCTTTGGTCAATGAAAGAAAAAGTCACAATGGTCACAGAAATAACTTTAATCTGACAAAAGTAATAATAAATTAAAATTCTATAAATGTTAACCAATGAAAGTCAGACATTGTTTTTCAACCATGCTTCAACAGAATTATGTAAAAAAATAAACTCATGAAACAGGCATGGACAAAAATGATGGTACCCCTAGAAAACACAGAACATAATGTGACCAAAGGGACATGTTAATTCAAGGTGTGTCCACTAATTAGCATCACAGGTGTCTACAACCTTGTAATCAGCCATTGGGCCTATATATATGGCTCCAGGTAATCACTGTGTTGTTTGGTGATATGGTGTGTACCACACTCGACATGGACCAGAGGAAGCAAAGGAAAGAGCTGTCTCAAGAGATCAGAAAGAAAATTATAGACAAGCATGTTAAAGGTAAAGGCTATAAGACCATCTCCAAGCAACTAGATGTTCCTGTGAGTACAGTTGCACATATTATTCATAAGTTTAAGATCCATGGGACTGTAGCCAACCTCCCTGGACGTGGCCGCAGGAGGAAAATTGATGACAAATCTAAGAGACGGATAATCCGAATGGTAACAAAAGAGCCTAGAAAGACTTCTAAAGAGATTCAAGGTGAACTTCATGCTCAAGGAACATCAGTGTCAGATCGCACCATCCGTCGTTGTTTGAGCCAAAGTGGACTACATGGGAGACGACCAAGGAGGACACCATTGTTGAAAACGAATCATAAAAAAGCAAGACTGGAATATGCCAAACTACATGTTGACAAGCCACAAAGCTTCTGGGAGAATGTCCTGTGGACAGATGAGACAAAAATCGAAGTTTTTGCCAAGGCACATCAGCTGTATGTTCACAGACGAAAAAATGAAGCATATCAAGAAAAGAACACTGTCCCTACTGTGAAACATGGAGGAGGCTCTGTTATGTTCTGGGGCTGCTTTGCTGCGTCTGGCACAGGGTGTCTTGAATCTGTGCAGGGTACAATGAAATCTCAAGACTATCAAGGAATTCTAGAGAGAAATGTACTAGCCAGTGTCAGAAAGCTTGGTCTCAGTCGCAGGTCATGGGTCTTGCAACAGGACAATGACCCAAAACACACCGCTAAAAACACCCAAGAATGGCTAAGAGGAAAAAATTGGACTATTCTAAAGTGGCCTTCTATGAGCCCTGACCTCAATCCTATTGAGCATCTTTGGAAGGAGCTGAAACATGCAGTCTGGAAAAGGCACCCTTCAAACCGGACACAACTGGAGCAGTTTGCTCATGAGGAGTGGGCCAAAATACCTGCTGAGAGGTGCAGATGTCTCATTGACAGTTACAGGAAGCGTTTGATTGCAGTGATTGCCTC
Source organism: Bufo gargarizans (assembly GCF_014858855.1). Lineage (NCBI taxonomy): Eukaryota > Metazoa > Chordata > Amphibia > Anura > Bufonidae > Bufo > Bufo gargarizans. The sequence goes on from NC_058083.1 coordinate 8,920,586, forward strand.
AAAAGGTTGCGCAACAAAATATTAAGTTAGGGGTACCATCATTTTTGTCCATGCCTGTTTCATGAGTTTATTTTTTTACATAATTCTGTTGAAGCATGGTTGAAAAACAATGTCTGACTTTCATTGGTTAACATTTATAGAATTTTAATTTATTATTACTTTTGTCAGATTAAAGTTATTTCTGTGACCATTGTGACTTTTTCTTTCATTGACCAAAGGGTACCAACAATTTTGTCCACGTCTGTAAGTACAATAAAGACAGACAGATGACACAGAGATAAAGATAGATATGAGATAGATAGATACTGTACATATATGGATAGATGCAGATCTCATCCCTCAGGCAGAGTACTAGAGAGCAGACACCACGATGTGATCATCACGTTAGCTCAGCGGCTGGACACTAATCTGTGGATTAGTCTGGGACACTACGTGAATGGACTATGTTGGGAATCTGCCATCAAAGCAAAGCCTTCAATGAACTCCCTGCCTGCATGAGAGGGTGAATAACTCATTCCTGTTTAGAAATAAAATACCGAAAATATCCAGGAAAAAAAGGAGTTGTCAGAGATAATAAAAAAACTTGGACAACCCCTACTTAAAGGGACTCTGTCAGCAGATTTGTCCCTATGACACTGGCTGACCTGTTACATGTGTGTTTGGCAGCTGAATGCATCTGTGTTGGTCCCATGTACATACAGTACAGACCAAAAGTTTGGACACACATTGACTTACATTGTAAGTCTGGACGGATCCTTTTGGCTCCGCGCGGCCAGGCGGACACCCGAACGCTGCAAGCTGTGTTTGGATGTCCGCCTGCTGAGCGGAACGGAGGTCAAACGGTGCCAGACTGAGCGGATCCGCATCCACTCAGAATGTACTCAGATCCATTCGGGGCCGCTTGTGAGAGCCTTCAAACGGAACTCACAAGCGGAGCCCCGAACGCAAGTGTGAAAGTAGCCTAACACATGTGGAATTATATACATAACAAAAAAGTGTGAAACAACTGAAAATATGTCATATTCTAGGTTCTTCAAAGTAGCCACCTTTTGCTTTGATTACTGCTTTGCACACTCTTGGCATTCTCTTGATGATCTTCAAGAGGTAGTCACCTGAAATGGTTTTCACTTCACAGGTGTGCCCTGTCAGGTTTAATAAGTGGGATTTCTTGCCTTATAAATGGGGTTGGGACCATCAGTTGCGTTGTGGAGAAGTCAGGTGGATACACAGCTGATAGTCCTACTGAATAGACTGTTAGAATTTGTATTATGGCAAGAAAAAAGCAGCTAAGTAAAGAAAAACGAGTGGCCATCATTACTTTAGGAATTTAAGGTCAGTCAGTCTGAAAAATTGGGAAAACTTTGAAAGTAAGGGCTATTTGACCATGAAGGAGAGTGATGGGGTGCTGCGCCAGATGACCTGGCCTCCACAGTCACCGGACCTGAACCCAATCGAGATGGTTTGGGGTGAGCTGGACCGCAGAGTGAAGGCAAAAGGGCCAACAAGTGCTAAGCATCTCTGGGAACTCCTTCAAGACTGTTGGAAGACCATTTCAGGTGACTACCTCTTGAAGCTCATCAAGAGAATGCCAAGAGTGTGCAAAGCAGTAATCAAAGCAAAAGGTGGCTACTTTGAAGAACCTAGAACATTTTCAGTTGTTTCACACTTTTTTGTTATGTATATAATTCCACATGTGTTAATTCATAGTTTTGATGCCTTCAGTGTGAATCTACAATTTTCATAGTCATAAAAATAAAGAAAACTCTTTGAATGAGAAGGTGTGTCCAAACTTTTGGTCTGTACTGTATGTGCCCACACTGCTGAGAAAAATGATGTTTTAATATTTGCAAATTAACTTCTAGGAGCAACGGGGGCGTTGCCATTACACCTAGAGGCTCTACTCACTCTACAACTGCTGTGTCCTCTGCACTTTGATTGACAGGACCAGCCAGTGTAAACATGAGCCTCTAGGTGTAATGAAGACATTGTTGAGCTCATGAAAGATTTATCCTTTTTTTTTTTTATTATCTCAGACAACTACCGGATTTTTCGCCCTATTATGGATGCCCGCATTTTACAGGAGGAACGGGCAGCGGTGAATGCAGCGCTCCCCGGGCTCTGTACTCACTGCTTCCTGGTCCTTGGCTGCTTGCTGTGCTGTGACTGCACACAGCGTGAGGACATTAGCGCACTGTGACCTCACGCTATGCACGTCGGGTCACAGCATAGCGCGCGGCAGGAAGAAAAAGAGTGCTGGATGTGAGGAGAGGCCTCGTCCGCAGCAGGAGAGGTAAATAGATTTTTTTTTTTGTTAATCTGATCTGAGCATGGGGGTCATTCACATAGAGGTCTGATTGGGGGTCATTCACATAGAGGTCTGATTGGGGGTCATTCACATGGAGGTCTATTTGTTAGACTTATTAACATTGGTCTATTCTGAGGTCTGCCGAATTTTTTTTTCTTTCTTATTTTCCTCCTCTAAAACTTAGGTGCGTCTTATGGGCGGGTGAGTCTTATATGGTGAAAAACAAGGTAATTACTAATAAACATGAGACTCAACACTCAAACACAAACTCAACAAGTTCAACTTCGAATTATTGGCTTATCTCGGTGCAGCTCTTCATAACAGACCAGACAGCCTCTTTATTTCGAAACCCTCCACTAAAAAAAAGTATATCTGCACCCTCTGAATTGTGCTTCCAATGTTCTAAGCCTGACTGCCTAATCACTTAAAGGGTGTAATCTACTTCTTAAGAAAAAAACAAACAAAAAAAAAAAAAAAAACACCAATCTCCCACCGATCCAGCACAGACACTCCCGTACTGCCTGCAGCGTTTTTGAACAGTATGTAAATGCTGCAGCCAATCAAAGACCCCGGTGGTGACATAACACACAACTGGTATGACGGCTCCCATAAGTGAGCGGCTATGATACGGCACACATGGCTACCGAGGCGACCAATTGGCTGCAGTAGTAAAAAAATTAAAAAGACTGAAAACTTGTGGAGCCTCTGCGCTGGATTATTGGCAGATCAAAGAGATGTTTTTTTTTATTATTTTATAATATTTGGGGTGGTTTTTATTGTTTTTCAGAGGCCAGATGGCTGGGGAGGCCAATTAATTCCCATACAGCAAGCACCTAAAATTTGTCAGAAGTGATGAAAAGTATGAACGACATAAAATGAATGTGCGCTGCTATGCAGATATACAAAGGGTTAAAGGGAGTCTGTCAGCAGGTTTGGCTGGGCTAAACTGCTGACATCACTAGTTGGGACTGGGGACAGTAGGCCAAACTTACTTTTTGCAGAGCTTTCATCATCAGGAATAATGTGAATGGGAGGTTTTGTTCTGCTAGATTCTTCTCCTGTAAGTGCACAGGAAGCAGAGCTTTACATTAAAGTGCCCTCTGCACTGAGCTTCTTCACAGTCCCTCCCCTTTGCTTCAAGTGACAGATGTACGGTAGTGCTCTCCTGGTTGGATTTTACAGCTGTCACTCAGAACAGAGGGAGGGGCAGTGAAGAAGCCCAATGCAGAGAGCATTTCACAGTGAAGCTCCGCCTCCAGGGCAGTTGCAGGAGCAGAATCTGGCAGAATAAAAGTTCATGTTCACACTACTCCTGATGAGAAAAGCTCCAGAAAAGGTATGTCTGTACTGCCCTACCCAACGCGGTCAGCAGTTTAGCATGAACTAAACTGCTGACAGACTTACTTTAAAACGGAATCTGTCTCCCACAGCAAGACCAATAATACACGTAAAAAACACCCGTCCAAGTCTCATAATCAGTACTTTGTACGTCAATTCTTACCCTCCCCATTCCCCCGCTGTGCACCTACAGACCAGCTGAAGAATGCATAGAGAGGACTCCTCCTGGAGTCCTCTCTATTATGTGTGCGTGCCTAAGAGTCCTCTCAGTGTATTCCATGCCTGGCTTGCAAGAACACAGCGGGGGAATGGGGGTGCGTATCGACATATAAATTACTGATCCAGAGTCAGCAGTAGGTGTCTATACATTAATTTAAAAAAGCAAAAATCTCCACAAAAAGCTAAATCCTACAAAAAAAAAAAAAAAAAAAAAGGAGGAAGCTCACCGGTTATCAGTCCACCTGCTGGCTTCAGGCTGGCGAACTGCTGGTCGTGCTTGGTCCGCTCCTCCATGGTGATCGCCCACATGTTTGGCCCTCCTGCAAGCAAGATACAGTACTGACAGTTAAATACAAATGTGAGAAGGAGGTCGGCTTCTTTTTGTAACGCACACAGGAAGCGTATAAAGCCGCCATCACCTGCCCCGATCACCAGTACGATAGAAGACGTCCCTCCTATGTCTACAGGGGAAGTAACACAACGCAAGACGCTGCTGCCCGCTGATTTCTGCAACTTCCTGCTGCTTCAAGAGCTCTCTTCCCAGATCCTCAAATGATTCACTGGCTGTCATGTGTTTCCTAATCAGTCCTTGTGAATATTCATGGGGCTCCCCCTCTCCGAATACGATATGGAGCAGTGTTCTCCAACTACAACTCCCAGCCAGAGACTGGCAGGGCACACGGCTGGAGAGCCACACAAACCCAAGGGAATGCAAACATTACGGCCAGTCCTAGATCTCCCCATTAGGGTCCATTCACACATCCGCAAAATGGGTCCGCATCCGATCCGCAATATTCATTTTCAATAAGGCCGATATGTGCTATCCGCATCCACATTTGCGGATCCGCACAAAAATAGAACATGTCCTATTCTTGTCTGCAATTACGGACAAATAAAGGCATTTTCTATGAGTGTGCCGGCGATGTGCAGTCCGCAAAACGCGGAATGCACATTGTTGGTGTCCGTGTTTTGCGGATCCGCAAAACACATACGGACGTGTGAATGGACCCTTAAGGATCCATTCAGACATTCGTAGTGCATTGCGGATCTGCAATACACCCAGCCGGCACCCCCATAGAACTGCCTATTCTTGTCCGAAATGGCGGACCGGAAGATCAGGGGAGCGCTCTGGAAATGAGGTTGCGGAGAGCACACCGTGTGCTCTCCGCATCCATTTCGTCCCCATGGAGAATAAATGGGTCCGCACCCGTTCCACGATGCGGACACGTTATACGGACGTGTGAATGGGGCCTTATTGCTGTAATTGCCCTGCTCGTTTTATTCCAAACTGGCAGCTTAGGGGACGTGTCCTTTCTCAGGGGCATGACCTTTCTGCTGTAGTTAACGTGCATCTGTCTCAGTGAGCAGGATTAAAGGGAACCCGTCACCTGGATTTTGGGTATAGAGCTGAGGACATGGGTTGCTAGATGGCCGCTAGCACATCCGCAATATCCAGTTCCCATAGCTCTGTGTGCTTTTATTGTGTATAAAAACCGATTTGATACATATGCAAATTAACCTGAGATGAGTCAGAGCTTGAAAATATGACTCTTCTCTGGTCACACAAGTAAGATATGACTCTTATGTTAATTAGCATATGTATCAAATCGTTTTTTTTACACAATAAAAGCACACAGAGCTATGGGGACTGGATATTGTGGATGTGCTAGCGGCCATCTAGCAACCCATGTCCTCAGCTCTATACCCAAAATCCAGGTGACAGGTTCCCTTTAAGTAATTAGAAAAAGAGCAAACAGCAAGTGGCGCTAGACGGATACAGTTCAGTGCAAAATGTTTAATGACATGCAATTACAACAGTACTCTGGTCCAGGTGCTGGTTTAAAAACTGTAAAATATTTCTCGTGAAACAACCCCTTTAAGATGTGCACACCTCAATCTGCAAAAGGTCCATGAAAGCAGGGCAGGCTCAGTGTCAAATTCATAGGACGCCATTTAAACTTAAAGGGGTGTTCCAGCACAATGTAAAAAAAAAAAGTCCCAAAAAACGTATATACACCCTGCAGATCCCCTGCGATGCTGCTTCGACACTGTCCAAGTCGCCGCTGCGCTCCTCTTCCTGCTGACGTCCCGACTCAGCAGGAAACGGCTGGCAGTGACACTCATCACTGGCGGAGGCGGGTCATCGCTGCAGACAGTGATTGGTTCAGCAGCCATTTCCTGAAGCGGTGAGACAGGAGTAGGAAGGGGGGGCGAACCACAGACTCTGGCACCATTGGGACAGAGGATGGAGATGGATGTACTAGTTATTTTTTTGGGGGGTTTGCAGATCATCTTTTTTCTTACTGGACTGGAATACCCCTTTAAATGGAGCTTCCATTCCTATGGCTCTATGTTGTGCTATTCCTCTATTAGTCCTGCACAGAAGTTATGAATGAATTGTCCAGCTGGGTGTTACCAGTTGGGGGGGGGGGGGGGGGTCCCTGCACAGTCTGACACTATCCAATGAGTTCTACCTGTGTCAGACTGTGCAGGGACTACCCCCACCCCCAAGTCCTGTTATCACCCAGATAGACCTTTATTGCAGACTGCTGGCAAATCATTCATAACCTTCTTGTAGCAGTATACAGTGCTGCTCCTGCCTGTGCCCCCTTAGCCTGGCTAAATTCTGGCAGAGCACATAGGAGACCCTGTATCCTGTACACATGTGCTATGCCAAGATTTAGCGGAGCTGCACTTTACTAGATTACTAATGTTAGAGGGCATCTGTCAGCAGTTTTGTACCTATGAAAGTGGTTGACCTGTTCCATGTGCACTTGGCAGCTGAAAGCATCTGTGTTGGTCCCATGTTCAGATGTGCCCGCATTTCTGAGAAAAATTATGTTTTACTATATGCAAATGAGCCTCTAGGAGCAACGGGGGCGTTACCATTACACCTAGAGGCTCAGCTCTCTCTGCAGCTGCTGCGCCCACTGCACTTTGATTGACAGGGCCAGGCAGTGAACACCTCATCATACCTGGCCCTGTCAATCAAAGTGCAGTGGACACAGCAGCTGCAGAGAGAGCTGAGCCTCTAGGTGTAACAGTAACGCCCCCGTTGCTCCTAGAGGCCCATTTGCATATAGTAAAACATCATTTTTCTCAGCAATGCGGGCAAATCTGAACATGGGACCAACACACATGTAAGTGCACATTTACCAGGTCAGTTAGTTTCATAGGTACAAATCTGCTGAGAGATGCCATTTAAAGTGCAATACTGATACTGATGTTAACAGCTACCTTGGCTGCCAATCACCGATAGGGCCGTCTCCTTGACTTCAAATTTAGATGAATCAAATGCAAGTTTTACTTAATCTTTTCCCATTTCTGCTCAGCTCCTCCTGCTCTATAACATGCTGCCTGCAGATTGCCCTGCATTTTCATGTTGACAGGTTCCCTTTAAAGGCCAAAACTGGCCTGGGTATTAAGGGGTTAATAACACTTCATTGCCAAAAATGTGCATTTGTGAGGGGGCTATTCATTTTATTTTTAAGTCTATAGGGGTATTAAAAAAATAAAAAATAATTACCTTAAAGGGGACCTTTCACCGCTCCTGACATGTCTGTTTTAATAGTTTCATGCATTCCCCATGTAATAACTATTTTGCAGCCACTATTCTTATAGCTTTATATTGTGCCATTCATGTATTATTTCTACCAGAAGTTATGAATGAATTGTTAGCAGTCTGCAGTAAGGGTACAGAGGGGAGGTAACCAGTAAGAGGGGGGGGGGGGGGGGGGTATCTGCACAGTCTGAGAATGGCAGCACTGATTGGATAGACTCAGACTGTGCAGGGACACACCCCTCTACTGGTTACCTCCCCTCCGTACCCTTACTGCAGACTGCTAGCAATTCATTTATACCTTCCAGTAGAAATAATAAAGGAATGGCACAATATAGAGCCATAAGAATAGTGGCTGCAAAATAGTTATTACATAGGGAATGCATGAAACTATTAAAACAGACATGTCAGGAGAGGTGACAGGTCCTCTAAAATGTACTGGTGTATATCTAAATCTGCTCTAACAACAGGGAATACGGTCCTTCAGGGGCCCCTGGTCTTCCTCCAGCCCTCTCGCCCTTCGCCATCAGACCGCTAATTGCATAACCTGTATCACACTGCAACAGGGATTTAGAATGGTCATGCTGTAGCTTTAAGAAAGTTGTAAGAGCATGCAACGCTTCAGTAAGTGCAAACAGGTTTACCTGCTGCGGGCGGGAGTCATGGGATCCTGATCTTAGGGTGCAATTAACTGTCCGCACGGACAGGGATCAGATATGGCACCGTGTGCATCACTACTGTCTCCAAGATCCACATGTGAACGTCCTTCACGCTTATTCTACACATGGCTGCTGAGTGTGCACCGGAGGCGTAACATAAAGCTCCTGGGGCCCAATGTAAAATCTGTACTAAAGCCCGGACAATCCCATTTATTATACTGGTGTCTTATATGGCAGGAGGACCTTCAGGACCCCTCAGACACCAGGGCTTGGGTTCCATCTGAAAAAACCTTCGTGTGCAGGAGGCCTTACTCCAGACCTCGGCGGTATTTATACTACTACCACTTGCTGACTGAAAAGGATGCAGCGCTCCGTGGCGTGCCACAGCCCCTTCAATCGTGTCGGGAGTCAGACCCCACTGATGGGGTCTGGAAACAGTCAGCAATCTTATTGTCAGATGAACCCAGCAATTGCTTGACCAAGCTCCTGTAAGGACTCATGCACACGACCATATGTATTTTGCAGTCCGCAAAAGACAGATCCGCAAACACAAAAAAAAACAACTGATGACATCTGTGCGACGTCCTTTTGCATCTTTTTTTGGGCGGATCCAGTTTAACAATGCCGGTCCTTGTCAGCAAAAACAGACAAGAATAGGACATCTATTTTTTGGCAAAACTGACATGCGGACACAGAATGCACATGGAGTAATTTCCGTTTGTTTTTCCAGCCCCATTGAAATGAATGTTTCCACATAGAGACCTGTAAAAAAAACGGAACCGAAACCGAAGAAAAATACGTTCCTGTGCATGAGGCCTTATGCACAGAGACCTACTATAAAGATGGCACTTCCCAGAAATTACCAGAGGAAGGTTTAGTACAGACAATGCGAGAGTTGAGCTCCGAAGCCTGCACAATTGTTAATGAACCTCTGGACTATCACACAGGTCATTGCAAGATAAGCAATGCAATACTGCTGGGGTCCAATGCAAGTTTTCATAGTGACACAGACAAAGTTTTGCTGAAAATTCAAGTTTATTATATCTTTTGGCCAATTTCTTATTTTTTTATTGTTATTGCATTGTACTAATTTTGAAATAATTTTTTAAAATTGTTCTTTATTAAAAATGTCGAGCCCCTTTCTCTGTACAACCTTGAGATTCTCTAGTAGCAGGCTCTGTATTTTTACGGTTTACGGTCAGTGTGACGGCTCATTATCTCGGACCTTATAAACACTCATTATAGCTCAGTTCTCATCTTAGAGATAAGGGTTATTAGATGATTAGTGAAAGCACGATTTACACAGCTAGATAACTCTTTGTGATAGAACGGCTGAATGATTTTTAGCCCAAAATTTGTGAAATGCAATCATAAAGACTCAGCAAGAGAGAAGATGCTATAATCTCCAGGCAGGATTATAATAGACGCAGAATAAATTACTCCGAGCTGGGCAGAACAAGACACGGTCACAAAACCCAGACGCCAGGCCCTGCCTCTATTCACTACACACTGCCAAAAACTGGGCTCTGTCTGTGGTGCAAATACTGTAAAGCCCTCTAGGTAAGTCCAGATGGGCACTGGGCCAGATCAAAAGAGTGGCATGTCCGAGATAAATCTATACAAATCCAGTCCTGTGTCCTCGCAGCTTTTAAAACCTCTGCTGTGGTCACTGAATTAAAGGGGTTGTCCCGCGACAAATATTCTACAGTTTTTAAACCAGCAACTGGATCTGAATATTTTTGTAATTGAATGTAATTAAAAATTTTGCATAGCCACTGAGTTTTTCGATAAGATGTATCTGTCCAGCGCCACCTGCCGTTTGTTCTTTCTCTTATTTCATTGTCCTGCTCACTGGGAAGGCCGCACATGCTCAGTTTCATCCTTCAACTGACTCCTGAGCTGTGATTGGGAGAGCTGAGACACGCCCCCTGAGCTGCAGCAGAGAAGACACTCCCCTTCAGCTGTCAGCTTGATATAAATCTAGCAGAGCAATGAATGTGGAGATCTCTGGATCAATGTACAGGTTTTATAATATAGTACAGTAATAATTATGTATAGATCTTTTATTCTTATTTCCAACAATAAAACTCAGTTTCTGTATTTCTTTACCTTTTTTACTTTTCAAAACAATTTATTTATTTTTTGTCCCATAAGGGGACTCTGTTTGCTTCTATAATACCGTGCAATACTCATGTATGGCAGTGTATTATAACTGTCAATTAGTTTTTCGCTTGCTTGGTGCATGCCTTCGTTGCCGGTCTAATGCAGGGATCAGCAGCCTCCAGCTGTTTGGAAACTACAACAGCCAGCTACAACAGAGGTTGCCGACCCCTGGTGTAATAACAGGTTTTATATAATAAAAGATCATAAGCCATACAGTGTGATCAATATGCAATGCCAGGGAAGGCGTCCTACTCTTTTTGCTTGTAGGATGTAGCAGAGCGGAGCCTGTTGCTTTTTTTACTACTTTTTGTAATCTCTTAATGCATTATAGAAGACTGCAGTAGGTTATCGCTATGCATCAACAGTGCAATCCCAAAAAGCTAATTCAGCTCTGCTAAACCACAATTATAGCAATATTCAGTCCATGGAGAGAGGTACTCACCATTCAGGGCCGTGGGAAAGTGAGGCATGGTGTTCCGCAGCATCATCTCGTTAACTCCAGGCCATCTGCAAGCACAACACACAAACACAGCCCTTGTTAATAAGGATGCAGAGCATGGGCCCCGCTGTGCGCACACAACGCCGCTTCCTAATGACTGACTCTCCCCGCAGGAAGACAATGACGGGGCTGACGGTGGTCTATGAATGGGGGCTGGGAGAGGTCACTGTACATTAGACGGCAGACACGGCACCAGCACTGGACCCTGCCCGTCGGGGGATGAGTCAGTGGCACCGGATGGTAGTAAAAAGGCGCTGGCACTGGCTCCACACTAGGCTGGTGCACACTGACTGCTAATGGTCAGAAAGACTTTACATAGAAATGAATGAGGGGAAAAGTAACATAAAAAAGGGACAGAAGGGACAGAAGGGACAACCCCCCCCCCCCCCCAAAAAAAAATACTATGGGGGACATTTATTAAGCATGCTGCGCCAGAATTATGTTTTAAAATGCGCCAAAAAGAATGTCGTTTTAATTTGCACCAAATGTATCAACTATTTTCTCCACAATTTTCACCATAAAGAATACATCACGCCAGAAATAATATTTATAACAATTTATAGCAAACTGGCGCATATTACACCTCATTTATCATCCTCTTATGGGCAGAAATGGCTCAAATTGTTGCAGACAATTAAGGGTACTTTCACACTTGCGTTTTTCTTTTCCGGCACAGAGTTCCGTCCTAGGGGCTTAATACTGGAGAAGAACGGATCAGTTTTATCCTAATGCATTCTGAATGGAGAGAAATCCGTTCAGGATGCATCACCTCAGTCACTGAACTGCGTTTTGCACGGCGGAAATACCGCAGAAAGCTGCGGTATTATATCCGTCCAAAATTCCGGATCAGTTTCCGGAAAGCTGGATCAGCATTAAATTTACATTGAAATGTATTAGTGCATTAAAAATACTGGAATGCCGGATCCGTCCTTCCGGCCTGTGCACGCGCAGACCTTTAAAAATGTGAAGAAAAAATAAATAAATATAGAAATGGATCCATTTGTCTGTATGACAAACGGAGAGACGGATCAGTTCTTACAATGCAATGCGGATCCGTCTACAAATGCTGTTCGTTGGCATGCAGATTGCCGGACCACTCTGCTGCAAGCGCGAAGGTAGCCTAAGAACAGCTTATGTGGTAGCGTTTTGTGTGAAAAGTCGCATCTATGGCAAAAAGTCGCATTTATGAAAAGAAGAACCAACCTGTTGTGGGAACAAGTGATGGGTAAGTATCAAAAGAGGAGGCGCTTATTATAGAATATAAATGAGCTAAACAGCAGGGCTTGGTCAGTAAATTGTCAAAAAACAATGAGAAAAACGTCCCAAGTCAGAGAAAAAAGTCACAATTTACCAATGCAAAAAAGGCTTCAAAAGTCGCAAGTGTGGTCTGGACAGGGGTGGCTGAAATGACACATTAAAAAAAAAAAAAAAAAAAAAAAAAAGCTAATTTTTGTGCTATTGGTGTTAAAATGTCGCAAATTAATAAGAGAAATAGCCGAATAATCAATCTATATTTTAAAAGAAATTCACATTTCACACATGGTGTGCGCCTTTGGATATATGAGGGGAAACTAATCACTACTTTTGATTTGTAGTGTTAGTATGTTTTTGGCGCAAATTACGCCATTATTGATAGCAGACCCTGCGTGTCCAAGTGGTTAAAAGGGCGATATAGAACATGCTGCAATTCTATGACTATGCTCGTGTACGTAAACTCATTGATATAAATGGGCCAGGACTCATCAGGACAGAAAACTCGTCAGTGTTCGGTCAGTGATTTTGAGCCCAAACCAGGTGAGGCTCTAAACACAGAACAGGAGCAGATCTTTCCCTTATACCCCAGGTCTGTGGAGGCTCCAATCCTGGTTTTGGCTCACAGTCACCGATGGAAATCACTGACCAAACACTGACTGTGTGAACAAGGCTTTAGGAGCCATCACACACTGAGAATTCTGTTGCAGAAGTTCCCACAAATGAACCTTCGTTTCAGGCCTCATGAGCAATACGGATTGCGACAGGATCTGCTCTAGGAAAAACTGATGGTTTTGCATGGAAGTTCAGTCAGTTTTTTTTCTACGATTGCATTCTGTGTGTGTGTTTTTTTCCGTCCGGATTGTATGCGTTTTTTCACGCGTGTCAAGAAAAACTGAGGAATAACAATCTACATCTCCTAGAACCATCAGTGAAAAACGTATTGCATGTGGATGTCTTTCGTTTTTCACGCAGGTCCTATTCGCTTCTATGGAGCAAGGGCTGCGTTTAAAACGGACAGTATAGAAAGTGCTGCGATTTTTCCTGAACGCAAAAATAATGCGTAGAACACATCCACTGAAATGAATGGGTCAGGATTCAGTCTTGATGCGATGCGTTCTCTACATGAATCACATCCGGACGGAAAATTCTGACTACTTTCACATCTGCGTTTTTGCTGGATCCGTCATGGATCAGCAAAAATGTTTCCGTCGGGATAATACAACGGTCTGCATCCGTTATGAACAGATCCAGTTGCATTATCTCTAAAATAGCCATGACAGATTTGTCTCTAAAACCATTGTATGTCAATGGGTGCCGGATCCATTTTCTTTCGTGTCCGAGAAAACGGATCTGGCACCATTGACTTACATTGTGTCTCAAGCCAGATCCGTCTTGCTCTGCATCCTATGATGTACTCAAAAACGCTGCTCGCTTGGTTTTTTTGTCCACCATGGGAACGCAACCAAACGGAATGGAATGCATTCTGGTGCACTCTGGTCAGTTTTGTCTCCATTGACAATGAATGGGGACAAAACTGAAGCGTGTTCCACCGCTGATAAGATCCTATGACGGATCTCAATACCGGAAAGAAAAACGCAGATGTGAAAGTAGCCTTACGCATGTGAAAGAGACCTTTGCGCTTTTACATCACCTTCTCTATGGGTTAAAAATAAAAAATAAAAAAATATAAGAATTTTTTTGTGGGCCCAGGGCCCCGATTTACTAGTCCTATAGATGACATAACCTTAAATCAGGTCCAGACGGCCAGGCTATCACGGGGCTTAGGCTGGAGGATAAATGTGGAGCAGTTCTATGGGGCTGAGCTGTGTCTAAGGCCTCTTGCGCACGACTGTTTGGCCTTTTCAGTATTTTGCGGTTCGTTTTTAACGTATACTTTTTTTTTTGTTTCCGTTTAGTTTTGCCGTTCCATTTCCGTTTGTGATCCGTTTTCTGCTGATCGCAAACTGAACCATTGACTTGAATGGAGCCACAGAACGTGATTTGCAGGCAATAATAGGACATGTTCTATCTTTGAACGGAATGGAAATATAGAAACGGAAGGCATGACCCATTGAAGTGAATGGTTCTGCATATGAACCGCAAACGGAACACAAAAAAACGGAACAGAAACAAAAAAAATAAAAAAAGCGTGCAAGAGGCCTAAGCCACGAGACTGGCCTAGGAAAAGCTGAGAGGCCGCAAGCTATCCTAGATAGGTCATCAGTATTAAAGTCTTGGAAAACCCCTTTAAGGCAACCCCTGTCCATATACTTCATTAGGGCATATGGAAATGAGAGAGGGGTTCCCCCGCTTAGGGCCGCCCTATGAGCCACAATAGGAATCTTCTCTGTCGGAGTTCCTCCTGTAGCGGCAGATTTGAGCTGTCCTTCTACTACATGGATTGTCCTGCATCTTATTCACACGTCACGGACTCACGGATCTGCGCCGTCTGTGTTCTCCATTGATGTTAATATGTGTATTCACACATTTATACGTTTTCGTGGTCTGTGGGGCTCTGGTTACTATTTCGGAAGCATGCCCTATTACGGTTTATCTGTTCGTTGATTTTCAGCTAAGCACTGCCGTGGAATACAGATGACACACCGAGGGCAAAAGCGGACAATGGGATCAAACACAGATCCTTCACAGATGATCGCTCTACACAGCGATCTTTAGTCGCCAGGCAGCCCCAGCCTGAGGCCTCTTTCACTCGTCCGTGTCTGCGATAACATCAGTCAAGATGGTCTGATGTCATCGCAGACACGGACGTGTGAAAGAGGCCTCAGGCTGGGGCTGCATGGCGACTAAAGATCGCTGTGTAGAGCTGCGGGTTTGCAAAATAAGGCAAGTGAATGGGGTCGCAACGCAAATTGCAAGAAGGAAAGTCCACAACCCCAGAATCGGGGGCGGATTGGATCGCAGCAACTTACAAGTCACATTGCGACAAGTCTAGTTATATCTTGGGTCGTCGTGAAGCCCCAGCCAGATAATACATCTAAGAGGAACATCTAGCTGGCTGCGGCTGTGTGAGAGGGGGGTAGGAGCACAAGAGGGCAACAAGGGCTGCTTAAATTATACGGAGGCAAGTCACCTGCATTAGGGCTCATGCACACGATTGTATATATTTTTTTTTGCAGCCCGTATGTGGAACCATTCACTTCAATTGATTTTCAAAAAAAACTAAAAGAAAAACTCCAAAACGGAAGTCACAAGGACGTCATCCGTATTTTTTTTGCGGATCCGTGTTTTGTGGACTGCAAAATATATAGTCGTGTGCATGATCCCTTATCACCAGTTTTATAAGGCCCAGTTCCTGGGGCATCTTCTAGATCGCTGCTTGCTCTAAGTGAATGGAAACATTATTTTCTTAATTGAGAGTGAATAGCCGATATCATGAAAATCGGTCAGGTCTGAGACTGCTGGGCGGCCCGTCACGTTGCGATGATAAAGCTTGCGCCATCAGAGTTGGGAAGGATGCCCGTGAACATCGGCACGGACTCCTCCAGCATAATTGTGATCTGTGACCCTCACCCTGATGCAAGACTGACATGGACTGTCTGTATCATCAGGTCTCTGCCTCTCTTTCCACATCAAAAATCTAAACCTGGAATTACCCCTTTAATTTACGGATTCCATGCACTTAGTTTGGGATTCAACTAAATTCAGAACTTGCGCGTAGATTTTTTTTATTATGACAATGAATAAAGGAGACGTGGGCCGTATGATTTTATCATCAGTTTCCCAATCCATCTGGATGAGTGGTAAAAAAACAAAAAACAAACACACAACAACAAAAAAAATGTAAAAAAAACCCCCCCAAAAACTAACAAAAAACAAAAGTATGAAGTTGACCCCATACATCCGTTTTACTATCTACAACATCCCAGAGGTGCAATTATCCATGCTGAGCAGGAGCAGGTCCCAGCTTGTAGGAGAGCGTTACCCAAGCCCTGATGGCTCCCTCCTGACACGGAGCTCATCACACCTTCATAGGGATAGGAGAAGATCCTGAGCGGCTGTTCTCCTCACATCTCCTCCACCTCATCCATAATTCCCCTACGTGTTACTACACTTACCAGCATTAATTACACAAGTCATGGGATTTCTTAGTAGTCACACTTCGTTATCCTCCCTACAACTATTGCTGTGATTCACTATAGGGAGAAGGAAGGTGGGAAGACTAATGGGAGACGGTGGGAGAGATTTATTATCGAAAATGCAGCAGAACTCTAGCACAATGTGCACCAAAAAGCTGTCAGTGAACACATTGTCCACTGAGGAACATGGCTTATCAGGAAGGGGTGTGCCCTCACGAGAGAGGGGCATGGCTTATCAAGAAAGGGGGATGCCCTCACGAGAAAGGGGCATGGCTTATCAGGAAGGGGTATGCCTTTTTACGAGATGGGGGCATGGCTTATCAGGAAGGGGTATGCCTTTTTACGAGATGGGGGCATGGCTTATCAGGAAGGGGTATGCCTTTTTACGAGATGGGGGCATGGCTTATCAGGAAGGGGTATGCCTTTTTACGAGAGGGGGGCATGGCTTATCAGGAAGGGGTATGCCTTTTTACGAGAGAGGGGCATGGCTTATCAGGAAGGGGTATGCCTTTTTACGAGAGAGGGGCATGGCTTATTAGGAAAGGGGGATGCCCTCTCGAGAAAGGGCATGGCTTATTAGGAAAAGGGTGTGCCTTCACGAGAAAGGGGCATGGCTTATCAGGAAGGGGTGTGCCTTCACAAGAAAGGGGCATGGCTTATTAGGAAAGGGGGATGGCTTCACGAGAAAGGGGCATGGCTTATCAGGAAGGGGTGTACGTTCATGAGAAAGGGGCATGGCTAATCAGGAAGGGGTGTGGCTTATAATGCACTACCATTCTTCATTATGTCACAGATCTGCAAAAATAAGATTACGAGCCCCAAGGAATGAAAATCACAAACAAGCCTTAAAGAAAAGCCTAGCTGACCATCTCACTGCCTGAATTACAATGCCGCCCACAGTAGGCTGCTCAGCAGTGTAAACATAGGGGGCAGTACTGACTTTTTTAAAGTCTCATATTATTTGATTGATATCTTTTATTAATCATTAAATTCAGTACGGTTTCATATTCAATAAGAATATGCAGCCTAGGTTGACACTTCTTCACATGAAGTCACACTGTGGTTTTGTAAGCCAAAATCAGGAGTGGACCATAAAAGAAGTGAAAGTATTAAGAGGACAGATAAATAATACTTCTTATTTTTTTTTTTATTCACAACTGGTTTTAACTTCCAAAACCTGACTGTGTGGCCGTACCCCAAAATGGAGTGGGGGTTGGGAGATCTGAAAAGCAATATTCTCAGGTACTCTATATCAGTATGACATTTGGATGATGTTTAAGCTACTACAGTAAATTGAGACAAAAAAAATCCTAAAATTTAGATGCCAGCAGCAAATTTCTAAGTTCACTTGATACCTGGTTCCTGGAATTTGTTCACACCTGTCATAAACGTTTGGTGGCCATGTGCTGAATGATTATTTGGTTGTTCCTTCCGATTCCTCCGTACACATGCATGCACAGCCCGACTGAGCATGCAGGTGTTCTCAGTGGGGAGACAGGCATGCCCACTCTAGACAGGCATATCCCATCCACAGTGTGCAGACCTCAGATCTATGGTATATCTCCACAGAAATAAAACGTGCTGAAAGTCAAACACTCACTGACTTCCATATGTTTTGCACAAATCAATCACACATACAAACAAAGGCATCTGATAAACCATATGTTCTTCAAACCACCCTCCAGACAAAACCTTTGTTTACTGCCCTGACACGTTCAGTCTATAATGGAGGAGAAACAACGTAAATGCACAAAAAACAAACATTATGTATGAACACCAGGCTACAGCGAGGGAAAACTAGGGGACCCAGAGTACTAAAAAGTATAGGAAAACTGCCTCCTATGTACACGAATATAACTACTATAATACTGCCTCCTATGTACACAAATATAACTACTATAATACTGCCTCCTATGTCCACAAATATAACTACTATAATACTGCCTCCTATGTCCAAGAATATAACTACTATAATACTGCCTCCTATGTCCAAGAATATAACTACTATAATACTGCCTCCTATGTCCAAGAAAATAAATACTACTATAATACTGCCTCCTATGTCAAAGAATATAACTACTATAATACTGCCTCCTATGTCCAAGAATATAACTACTATAATACTGCCTCCTATGTACAAGAATATAACTACTGTAATACTGTCTCCTATGTACAAGAATATAACTACTATAATACTGCTCCTATATACAAGAATATAACCACTATAATACTGCTCCTATGTACAAGAATATAACTACTATAATACTGCTCCTATGTACAAGAATATAACTACTATAATACTGCTCCTATGTACAAGAATATAACTACTGTAATACTGTCTCCTATGTACAAGAATATAACTACTATAATACTGCTCCTATGAACACGTATATAACTGCTATACTACTGCCTCCTATGTACAAGTATATGCTATATCCCCTTGTGCATTCTTAGATTGTGATGCTATGGCCTAGTCACATTGATACTTGATATTTAATTACTCAGGAACCTATATGAGGTAGCAGTGACATAAGATCTCGCAATTACAGGGGAGAATTCACTCTTTGCTTTTTAAGTGAGAAAAAGGCAATCCACAAGCGGTGCTGACCAGGCTAAACTTATGATAGCACCAGCTAGGGGCTGGGGAGAGCAGCACAAACATAGCTTTAATTATCAGGATTAATGAGAATATTATGTTTTATTCTGCCAGAAACTGCTCCTGCAAGTGACCAGGAGGCGGAGCTACTGAGTGTTAAGTGTGGCATCCAAACAAGAGACCAGTACAACTCAGGAAGGGGAGGGGCTGTGAAGCAGGTCAATGGATAAAGCACTTCACAGTGAAGCTCCGGCTTGAGGGCACTGGCAGAAAACTTCATATTCTCACTACTCCTAATAAAAGCTCTACAAAAAGGTATGTTTGTCCTGCTCTCTCTTTAGTCCCTACTATTTTTTGTATGATCCAAACTGCTGACAGGCTCCCTTTAAACTAAATATTTAGTCAAAATCTACACATTTCTGGCACTTCTATCTGTGTGGAACAGTATCCTATGCAGAGGAGGATGAGCCTTTACTTATATAGGCTGGAGCAGCCACCAAACCGCTGCAGCAGTCGGAAGAAGAATGTATCACAGGGTTAATATTCACACCTGGCACAAAGTCATTTCTGTCCATAAATTACAGCACATGAATACATTCCTGTAATCAGGGCATTATTGAAATTCTTCCCTATTATCTGAGCGGCGATCAGGCTGTGAAATTCCACATCCTCTCCTGCAGAGCTGGCAGCGACCCCAAACATCATCATAGCTCTAATGTTCCTGAAGCACAGCTCCAAACCTTCTGAGCAGCGTGGATTTGATTTAAATCACTAGTCAGTTAGGCTTGAATTAAATCATAGTTTTCTACATAAAGACTAATTCTTGCTGGTATAACTTATAATATGCAAGTAGATGAAGATTTTTAGAATAACAACTTTTCATATTAGTTTGATTAGGTTGATTCTGCATTCATAGGTTTGTAGAAGTTAGGATTAAAGGGAACCTGTCACCGGGATTTTGTGTATAGAGCCAAGGACATGGGCTGCTAGATGGCCGCTAGCACATCCACAATACCCAGTCCCCATAGCTCTGTGTGCTTTTATTGTGTAAACAAACCGATTTGATACATATGCAAATTAACCTGAGATGAGTCCTGTACATGAGATGAGTCAGGGACAGGACTCATCTCAGGTTAATTTGCATATGTATTAAATCGTTTTTTTTACACAATAAAAGCACACAGAGCTGGACTGGGCATTGCAGATGTGCTAGGGGTGATCTAGCAACCCATGTCCTCAGCTCTATACCCCAAATCCAGGTGACAGGTTCCCTTTAAGGTCTTTTTCTCAACTCTGTTCAGATTATAACATTTTTTGCTGTGAAGAGGCATGTGATCTCTGCTGAGTCAAATTCAGTTTTGAGAATTGCAAAAGTAAACCAAGCATCTGTGATAATATCTTGTAGGCAGAAAAACAGCCAAATAATCTTACAAAAACCTCTGGAAGAGCACGACATTGTGAATGGATTAATGGAATTTATTTACCCAAAAAAATACACATAGAAACATAGAATGTGTCGGCAGATAAGAACCATTTGGCCCATCTAGTCTGCCCAATATACTGAATACTATGGATAGCCCCTGGCCCTATCTTATATGAAGGATGGCCTTATGCCTATCCCATGCATGCTTAAACTCCTCCACTGTATTTGCAGCTACCACTTCTGCAGGAAGGCTATTCCATGCATCCACTACCCTCTCAGTAAAGTAATACTTCCCTGATATTACTTTTAAACCTTTGCCCCTCTAATTTAAAACTATGGCCTCTTGTAGCAGTTTTTCTTCTTTTAAATATTCTCTCCTCTTTTACCGTGTTGATTCCCTTTATGTATTTAGCAGTTTCTATCATATCCCCTCTGTCTCGTCTTTCTTCCAAGCTATACATGTTAAGGTCCTTTAGTCTTTCCTGGTAAGTTTTATCCTGCAATCCATGTACCAGTTTAGTAGCTCTTCTCTGAACTCTCTCCAAAGTATCAATATCCTTCTGGAGATATGGTCTCCAGTACTGAGCACAATACTCCAAATGAGGTCTCACTAGTGCTCTGTAGAGCGGCATGAGCGCCTCCCTCTGTCTACTGGTAATGCCTCTCCCTATACACCCAAGCATTCTGCTAGCATTTCCTGATGCTCTGTGACATTGTCTGCCTACCTTTAAGTCTTCTGAAATAATGACCCCTAAATCCCTTTCCTCAGATACTGAGGTTAGGACTGTATCGCTGATTTTATATTCTGCTCTTGGGTTTTTATGTCCCAGGTGCATTATCTTGCACTTATCAACATTAAATTTTAGTTGCCACATTTTTGACCATTCCTCTAGTTTTCCTAAATCCTTTTCCATTTGGTGTATCCCTCCAGGAACATCAACCCTGTTACAAATCTTTGTATCATCAGCAAAAAGACACACCTTACCATCGAGGCCTTCTGCAATTTCGCTGATAAAGATATTAAACAATATGGGTCCCAGAACAGATCCCTGAGGTACCCCACTGGTAACAAGACCTTGGTCTGAATATACTCCATTGACTACAACCCTCTGGTGTCTGTCCCTCAGCCACTGCCTAATCCATTTAACAATATGGGAGTCCACGCACAGCCTTATTCTACATAATTAAAAAACGAATCTTTATTTCATGATGGAATAACCTTTGGATGGTAATATTTTCCTCAAAAAGCATTTTATATAAAAAATAAATCAGATTTAAATAAAAGAAATCCAATTTTTTTTTTTTTTAAATCATAGATTTTTATCCACCCTGCTTCTGAGTAAACATAGTTACATTATAAAGTTCACCACTAGGGGGAGATTACCGCAAACTGTGTATAAGTTCAACTAGAAAACACTGTATACGGTAAGCTCCCTCTAGTGGTAGATTGGGAGATTCTGCATGGCCTCTGCCAGCTTTATGGTGCCGAATCTGTCAAATTTCCAATGTCAAAACCCGCATTGCTAACAAAGCCTAGACGTGTTTTCTGTGGATTAAAGGGCATCTATCAGCAGATCTGTACCTATGACACTGGCTGACCTGTTACGTGTGCGCTTGGCAGCTGAAAGGCATCTGTGTTGGTCCCATGTTAATATATGGCTGCATTGCTGGGGAATTTTTTTTTTAATTTATGCAAATGAGCCTCTAGGAGCAATGGGGGCGTTGCCGTTACACCTGGAGGCTCTGCTCTTTCTGCATCTGCCACGCCCCCTCCACTTTGATTGAAAGGTCCACACATTATGATGTTTACACTGCCTGGTCCTGTCAAAGAGGAGGGGGCGTGGCAGCTGCAAAAAGAGCAGAGCATCTAGGTGTAACGGCAACACCCCCGTTGCTCCAAGAGGCTCATTAGCATATTTTAAGACATCATTTTTCTCAGCAATGCGGCCACATATGAACATGGGACCAACACAGAGGCCTTCAGCTGCCAAGTGCACATGTAACAGGTCAGCCAGTGTCATAAGTGCAAACCTGCTGACAGATGCCCTTTAAATATTGATAACCTATCCTCAGGATGCCGAGGGAGAGAAAGAGCAGGCCGCGGGATTTCAACATGTCCGATCCTTGTTGTCAGAAGGTTAAGCTACTTATTCCATTCTCCCTAGTAAGAGCACCTGCGTAGGACAAACAAAAAAAAAATGGCCGATCTCTTCCATAGACAGTGCCACTCTACGTGTCTGGTATTACGGCTTTACCCCATTCATGTGAATAGGGCTGAGCTGCAATTCCAGATGCAGCCTATGACCAAGCGTGGCACTGTTTCTGGAGGAAAGAAGACATGTTTTTGTAATCTTCTGCAACCCTAACAGGGATGGTAGTCATTACCAAGGCCACTGGGAGTATCACTCAGCTTTCCAGACATCATGAATGACATATTAATCCGCAAGAGTGTACGCAGAGTACCATGTCACTTTGGGCCACACATAAGGACAACTCAGGGACTTAAGGGAGCAATGATCTGTGAAATGCACCCAATGTCCACTAGAATCAGGGACCAGGCAAGGTACTAAGGACTGACCTTGTGATTACTCTGCAGGGACTTTGACTTTGCACGTTGCCTGCTGCATTCTTGTAGAGGGTGGGAAGAGGCTGGTTTATGTGATGACATAGTGGCCCTGCAAAAAACATAGCAAGTGCAGAGTGACTGTTCCTCCGGCATGTGGATGGAGTCAGAGGAAAGGTCTGCAGAGACCAGGGAAACGCAAGTCCACAGGTGAAAAGATCAGGACACAGAGGACAAAAACGCAGTCAAAAATCTTCTGCTCTGAAGCAGGTTTTCCTGGAGATCTCGCTAAGGAAAGGGGCCACCGGGGACGGAGGACCAGACGCCCCGTTCTTGGGCTTGTTGTCCAATCTTTAGCCCCTTTAGTCTGGATCTCCAAAGAGAAGATGTGGATGAGAAAAGCCACTAAAGGTGCATTCACATAAATCTCAGAAGATAAGACTTATACGTAAAGCAATACTAGGGTTAAACGATTCCTGTATAGATTTATAGGGTCTGGTGGGATCAGCGATCACTGGTCAGTGCTGGAAAGTCTCTGGTAGATAATCCATGGCGGCCACGTGTACGGCTATGACAGTGACATCCATCTAAGGCGACTTTCACACTGCCGTTGTGGTTTCCGTTTGTGAGATCCGTTCAGGGCTCTCACAAGCGGTCCAAAACGGATCAGTTTTGCCCTGAATGCATTCTGAATGGAAAAGGATCCGCTCAGAATGCATCAGTTCAGTCTCAATTCCGCTTTGGAGGCGGACACCAAAACGATGCTTGCAGCGTTTTGGTGTCCGTCTGACGAAACTGAGCCAAACGGATCTGGTCCAATAGAAAACGGATCTGTCCTCCATTGACTTTCAATGGTGTTCAAGACGGATCCATCTTGGCCATGTTACAGATAATAAAACGGATCCGTTCTTAACGGATGCATGCGGTTGTTTTATCTGAATGGATGTGTTTGTGCAGATCCATGACGGATCCGCACCAAACCAGAGTGTGAAAGTAGCCTAAGGCCTCATGTACACAACCATTCTGCTCTCCGCAGAGCTGCACAAGATGGACGCGGTCTGTGTATACGCCGTATTTTGTTGCAGACATATGGATGTGGAAAGCACATGGAGGACCTCCGGGTGCTTTCCGCATCTGGATCTCCATTCTGCAAAAGATAGAAAATGTTCTATACTTGTCCTCAAAATGTGGACAGCGGACCTACTGAAGTCAAAGGTTCCATAACGGCACAACACACACCTTCCGTATTTTACGGATCTGTCGTTTGCGGACTGCGACATGCTTACAGCAGTGTGCATGAGGCCTAAACCTCCACTCAGCTAGTGAGACTTTAGCAATACCCGTGTATATAATGTATGTATCCGGCCTGATGCTACATACACCTACTCTGTGATCTGCTGCATGGATACACGAGGCGGCCATAAAGCGTGCCCCCGCATCCCTGTAGTCTAGATCAATGTCCAAGTGTGCGAGGAACTGCTGCATAATTTTCACACCAATTTATAGGGTAACCTGCGGCAGTAAATCTGCACCGTCCAAACCCGGAGGATTTTGCTGCAGATTTACTTGAGGGTTTCACTTGCAGAAAACGTGACGAAAATACAATCAGAATATTCAACTCCACTGGCGCTTAGACGGCTCCCTTGTCTGGTCCCATAGGGGTCTCTGTACAACCCGGCCACCCTTCACGTGCGTCTTAGTAACTTACTTTAATCCGCGTGAAATAATAATTCTGGAGAATCTTGTTATATAACTAAGTTGTACCGATTCCTCTATTATTGCTACTAGAAGGCTAAGGCCCCTATCGCACAAGTGAGTTTTCCTCGCGGGTGCGATGCGTGACGTGAACGCATTGCACCCGCACTGAATCCTGACCTAACCATTTCAAGGGGCCTGTGCACATGAGCGTTGTTTTTCAACCATCAGTTCTGCGTTGCGTTAAAAACACAGCATGTTCTATATTCTGCGTTCTTCACGCAGCCCTGGCCCCATAGACGTGAATGGGGCTTCAGTGAAAAACGCATTGCATCCGGATGCGGTCCAGACGCAATGCGTTTTTCACTGATGTAACCCGGAATTAACCAATGACTGACCACTCTAATAATCCCTAGAAGCAAATCTGACACCAGGGCCGGTCCAGGATTTATAAAGGGCTGGTATTCAAATTTTTTGGCGTCTTCAGCACAATCCTCCACCTCACCCTAGTCACTCCCGTCAGCTTCATGCATGTGCTGCAACATGTCATTACACTGGGTGGTACTAGGAAACCATGTTCCGATGCACCCAACCAGAAGAAAAAGGCACAAGACCTACACCCCGCACTACTTATTAACAGTCTTAAAGGGGTTTGTCCAGGTTCAGAGCTGAACCCGGACATCCCTCCATATTCACCCAGGCAGCCCCCCCGACTTGGGCATCGGAGAAGTTCATGCTCCAATGCTTTCCTTTAGGCATTTTCAGGAGTTTCGGTGACGAACCTGGCTCTCCATGGGGCTGCCAGGAAGCCCGGTGACGTCACAGACACTGATGGGCGGGCTTTGGCGCTGCCCTAGCCAGTAAAACTGCTAAGGCAGCACTAAAGCACGCCCATCAGTGTCTGTGACGTCACCGAACACACTGTGTTATTGTAAAAAAAAAAGAGCCCTTGCCCTGCGCAATCTAGCGCAGAGCAAGGGAGCGCATCAGAGCATGAGATGCTCCGATGCTAACATCAGGGGGGCTGCTTAGGTGAAAATATGGGTATGTCCGGGTCCAGCTCTGAACGCGGACAACCCCTTTAAGGGGCACCTATCATTTTTATCGACTATGACATGGCTGAAGTTTTGATCAGCGAGGGTCTGGGCTCTGAGACGACCCCCCAGAAATTCCAGAAAGTAAGGGTTCATGCACACGACCATATGTATTTTGTGGATCCGCAAAAAATACAGATGATGTCCGTGTGCATTCCGTATTTTGCGGAACTAAAAAGCTGGTCCCTAATAGAACAGTCCTATCCTTGGCTATAATGCGGCCAATAATAGGACAGGTTTTATTTTTTGGTGGAACAGAAATATGGAAACGGAATACCTTCCGTTTTTTTTGCGGACCCATTAAATTAAATGGTTCCGTATATGGCCCGCAAAATAAGTGGAACGGACACAGAAATGAAATACATTCTGAGCATGCAGAGTATGAATCCACAGAAAGCCTATAGACTTCCTATAAATCCGTTTACCGCTTGCTCCGATCTCCGGGGAGAACAGAGCACAAATGAAAGGGCATAGCGCTCCGTTGTCTCGGCATACAGACCCCACTAGTCAAAACTTGTGAAATGTCACCGTCTGAAAATGATAGATGCCCTTTAAAGAGAATAGATTTTTATCCACTGAGGGTAAACTGTGAAGGCTTCCAGTGAATGACAGCAAGCAGAGATCTTGAAAGTTGTAAGTAATTTTACAAAAAGTTTATTGGAACAAAGTTTTTATTCTGCAAACGTGTTAAGGAAAAAAAAGCTGATTTCATAATCTTCCTTTTGTGCTCATTATTGCCCCCCTGTTGAGCACTGACAACTGCCCTGAGCTCAGGAATGTGGTCGTCACCGCCTAAACCCATGGAGCAAGCGCCGGGAGATCCACAGACAAAGGTACTTGGGCCACCTCTGGTAGTCTGTGAGCACATGCAGTAAAGATTACAATGGGAAGGTTAATAATGTAGAAGAATTTGAATAATGGAATTTTCCGCTAGGATTATCTGAGTTAATAATGTTATACCGCCAGTGGGCGAGGTGGGCACAGGGCGGCGCGTCTTGCATTTATCTGCAAAGTAAACCAGTGCAAATAGGATATTGGTGGAGACCCTCACCAATCATGGGAACAGGTTACTGTACCCCCTCAAATCCCCCCGAAATGAATGGAGCAACTGGCTGGGAGTGCACACTGACTCTCCATTCATCTGTATAGGAATTACGCAAATAGCAGATCGCTGTACTCGGCCATAGAGATAAAAGGAGCAACAAGAGATGCAATGCGCATGCTCCATTCATTTTGGTAAGGGGGATGGCCTCCAAGAGGTATGGGTCCCTGTCCTCATGATCGGGGGAGGGGGTTCCCGGTGGTATGACGGCCACCGATCTAGTGATGCCCACCGATCCAGTACTTATCCTCTATGCTGTGGCTAAGGGATAACATCTCACACTCGGAATACCCCTTTAAGTGGTTTCAATAGTGGAGGGCAGGTTTAGCTTAGATGTCTTGGACATGATATTTTTGCCTTCTCTTACGAAACTTCTGGGCGTACCAGTGCTCCTGAGAACAATAAGAAGCTACAGTGAGTCAGCCGGTATCACAACCAACGTGGGGAGTAAATTACATGTCTTCTAGTTCTCCCTCCTACACGTGAGCAACAAAACATCTAATGTTTGCACATAGAAGCAGCTGCAAGTAGAAGAAAAACCGTGCCCGCGTATAGGGCATTACCAGTCCCAGGGACCTATCAAATCTGGCAGTATATTGTGCTGCACCGTGGTATCTGGTGGTTCTGCTGGGGCAGGATATTGTGCTGCACCGTGGTATCTGGTGGTTCTGCTGGGGCAGGATATTGTGCTGCACCGTGGTATCTGGTGGTTCTGCTGGGGCAGGATATTGTGCTGCACCGTGGTATCTGGTGGTTCTGCTGGGGCAGGATATTGTGCTGCACCGTGGTATCTGGTGGTTCTGCTGGGGCAGGATATTGTGCTGCACCGTGGTATCTGGTTCTGATGGCAGTACAACTTGGGACCACTTTAAGTTTTTTTTTTCTTCTCAAGGCCGCTTTAAGTTCCCAATCTGCCCTGTCCGGCTTCCTTCGCCTTTATGTATGAGAGGTGGAGGAAGCCGTAGACTGTAATGATAGTAAAAAAAAAAAAAAATCTATTTTTACCTCGCCAGAATTAAGACAAAATAAGCCAAAGGGGCAAGGTGGTCTGTGACTGCCGGGGGGGATTGTCACTGCTGCCACACCCCATCAATCAATTACCAGTTTCCTATAACTGGAGATATAACAATTAAAAGCATCACTAACATTCCACAAAACGTATTATGTTTTATGGAGACATAAAAAGTTGTGATCGGGAGGGCTCCGAGTGCTGAGACCAATAATAATGCCATAATTATGGAAAACATTCTGGTGCTAATGCTATGCTTATTTAGCAAATTTGAGATTCCTGGCAAATACATTTTGTACAACATTATTTGGGCCCGTCTGCCAAACGTCAAGGCGATCTCTACCAGACGGGAACCTAACACTAAATCCTACCTGTTATGTGCCAAAATGGCCACCATAAAATTCAGGGAGTGCAGGTTCCACATACATGCTGGGTCCACTCTGCTTTTTACCATTTTTGGTGCCATAACGGCCTCCATTAAATCCAGGGATGCAGGTACCAACATGTATGCCGAGCCCACTCTTTACCTCTCCTGGTGCCAAATGGCCTCCAATACATCGGACATACATCTCTCTCTCTCCTTACTGCTGAGGATGGAATGGAGATGGGCCCATAGACTTCTAGCGAGGTAAGAGAGCACGCCATTTGCAGAGCTTCTCTCCGCTCATTCTAGAGATCGGTGGGGTTCTCAGCACTCAGACCACCACTGATCTAAACTATGTTTCTAGGACATATCAAAAGTTTTCTGAAAAATTAGTGACGCTTTAAAGGCGTTACGCCATGATTAATGTACAAAATGAAAATCAGACATCATACAGTACATGACAATCTTTTTCTAACAAAGCTAGAACCAGCTGTGTACCTCACATGGATCCAGAGATCTCCCCATTCATTGCTCCGCTAGATTTATATCAAGCTGACAGCTCAAGGGGTGTGTCTTCTCTGCTGCAGCTAATGGGGCGTGTCCATGCTCTCCCTATCAAGACTCTAGGGGCGTGTCTCAGCTCTCCCAATCACAGCTCGGGAGGCGTGTCTCAGCTCTCCCAATCACAGCTCACGAGGCAGTTGAAGGATGAAACTGAGCATGTGCGGCCATCTCAGTGAGCAGGACAAAGAAATAAGAAAATGAACAAACAGCAGGTGGCGCTATACAGATACATTTAATAGAATTTTTAATTAAGTGCAATTACAAAAGTATTGGGATCCAGGTGTTAAGTTTGAAAAAATGTAGAATATTTTTTGTGGGACAACACCTTTACGGGCTATCCAAACATTTCTCAGCGTGTGGATGCGCCTGCACTCTCGGACAACTGCTCCAGGTCTCTCATGGCCCCTTCAGTAGATGCAAGTGCTCTGTAGTTGGGAGTTGTAGTGCATTAAACCTCCCAGAATTCTCTGGCAAAACAAGCTGAGAGTTGTAGTCCACTGCTATACAAGAGACTGGCGCTGTACAGTACACATACTTGTTTTAGGTTCTTCCCACAAAGCAACAGGAAGCAGAAACTAGAATGCACACTGTCACGTAGTATAACAATATGGGAGGACGGGAACCAGAAAGCCTGCAAATCATGTGCACTGGGAGCAGAGAGCGGAGAGCGGCCAGGGTTATTAACACCGCTTTGTAAGGATAGATTTTGTATGCGTCCTGGTTTGTTCCACCCTGACTACTGCATAAGACGTGTACCAATTAACACTCCTAGAAAACACTGATGAATGCGAGAAATGTATGCGCTTCGTAGATACAGATCCTATGCCCCAGACACGCTATAATTAGAGATCTCACGGGAACGCCTGCTCTCGCTCCACGGGTAAGCAGCACATTCTGCCTCCGTGCTTTAGTTTCCATAAAAAACACATTACGTGAACCCATGGCAGCCCTTCATTTGCAATTCCAAGCTGTAAGCAGATTGTGCATTTAGCAACGTGCGAGTAACCCCTTCACGACCACAACGCTAGTGACGCATAGTGATAAAAACCACGTCATCGAGCGGCGGAAGAGGAACTAGGATCCCGCCGATCTACAATTTCCCCAATGGGTGAACCAGGTGGCGTCTTAAATGTTAGTAAGGGCTCATGCACAGAAACGTATTTTCTTTCTGTGTCCATTCATTTTTTTGCGGACCGTATGCGGAACTATACATTCCAATGGGTCTGCAAAAAAACAAAACAAATGGAAGTTACTCCGCGTGTTCATTCCGCAAATGGATAGAACATGTCCTATTATTGTCCGCATTACGGACAAGGATAGGACTGTTCTATTAGGGGCTAGCTGTTTCGTTCTGCAAAATACGGAATTCACAAGGACACCATCCTTTTTTTGCGGATCCGTGTTCTGCGGACCGCAAAATACATGCATTCGTGTGCATGAGCCCTAAGGCTATCGGCCCCCTCAGACACCAGGCCCTATATCCACACACCTTATAAAAAGGTTAACTCTACTTAGGGTACTTTCACAATAGTTTTCCGGTACTGAGTTCCGTCCTAGGGGCTCAATACTGGAAAAAAAAACATCAGTTTTATCCTAATGCATTCTGAATGGAAAACAATCCGTTCAGTACGCATCAGGATGTCTTCCATCCGGTCCCTTATACGGTATTTGGCCGGAGAAAATACTGCAGTATGCAGTATTTTCTCCGGCTAAAATTTCCAAACACTTGCCGGATCCGGCATTAATTTCCATTTTAATGTATTAATGCCAGATACGGTACCAAGTGTTCAGGAAATTGCTGCATTGACGGATCCGGTTTTCCAGATGACACCAGAGAGACAGATCCGGTATTTAAGTAGCCTTAAAGGGGCTATCCCATCTTAGACAATGGGGGCATATCGCTAGGTGATATCTGATAGGTGCAGGTCCCACCTCTCGGACCCGCACCTACAAGGAAAGCTGTGGCTGGAGGATCTCGGGTTTCCTACTTATGCTCCGGCAAATTGCAAAATTACATTTCTGTCTGCAGATTTTTAGTGCAGATTTTACCCCTTTCAAAGTAGAAGAGTGAAATCCACATTACAATCTTCATTTTATCACCGGTATATCTATAAAACGATTAAGTAAGACGCAATGGACTCCTCAGAACGTAAGATGGGCTGATAGTGCTGCCGAGCGAGTGTCAGGATGTAAAACAAGAAAGGTTGGTTCCCAGATGTGTGTCATAGTGCACTGCAGCCTGATCTACGCCAGAGACCACAGCAGGACGGACGGGACGGGCGACACCACTTTCAGGGCGAATTCTCATCAGAATACTTCAAACTGGTAGCCGTAAAACTACAGATTCCGCTATACAAATGTTTATACATGTCGTCCGTCAGTTAGGGAGGAAGTGGATAGGACCGCCAGAACCATGGAGAGAGGTCCTGGTCCTGCAACCAAAGACATCTCTTCTGGAATAGCTGACGTCAGCCAAATAGTCTTCATGTAGGATTCAGTCCTACGTCCAGAGGATCTTCAAGGCCTATGTAACTCCTATATTTATACTTCACTTACCCCAATTCTCTATAGAGATTTTATTTATAGGAGAACTTGCTGACAGATCCTCTATACTACACCACACAGGAGAGCCGACAGATCCTCTATACTACACCGCACGGGAGAGCCGACAGATCCTCTATACTACACCGCACGGGAGAGCCGACAGATCCTCTATACTACACCGCACGGGAGAGCCGACAGATCCTCTATACTACACCGCACGGGAGAGCCGACAGATCCTCTATACTACACCGCACAGGAGAGCCGACAGATCCTCTATACTACACCGCACAGGAGAGCCGACAGATCCTCTATACTACACCGCACAGGAGAGCCGACAGATCCTCTATACTACACCACACAGGAGAGCCGACAGATCCTCTATACTACACCACACAGGAGAGCTGACAGATCCTCTATACTACACCGCACGGGAGAGCCGACAGATCCTCTATACTACACCACACAGGAGAACCGACAGATCCTCTATACTACACCGCACAGGAGAGCCAACAGATCCTCTATACTACACCACACAGCAGAGCTGACAGATCCTCTATACTACACCACACAGGAATGCAGACAGATTCTGTATACTACACCGCACAGCAGAGCCGACAGATCTTCTCTAATGATGAAGTACACATCTATTTTACAGCATGTATTAGGGAATTAGTGATGACGTGGATCCTGTTGGGTGCCGTAGTGTTTTTACAGTACTGTACAGAAGCAGAGTAAAGGGATTTCAGAAAACCTGTAACCCCAGTATAAAATCACTGTAAACATTGCTGTATTTCTGGTTATTTACTGGAGCTACAAA
This sequence comes from Bufo gargarizans, assembly GCF_014858855.1. Taxonomy (NCBI): domain Eukaryota; kingdom Metazoa; phylum Chordata; class Amphibia; order Anura; family Bufonidae; genus Bufo; species Bufo gargarizans. The sequence continues at coordinate 8,952,450 of NC_058083.1, forward strand.
TACACCCCTTTCCCTGACTCTAGAAAAGATCACAATGACTCACAGGTGTCCTAATTACCACATCGCCTGTACACTCCTGTTACAATGTGCGTAATGGAGGAAACAAGAGGCTACGACGATACTTTACTGCAGCTCCTTCCATAGACAAGAAGGCCCAGTTAAAAGGGCTTTCCAAGATTTTAATATTGATGTCCCCCCGGATAGGTCTTCAGTATGTGATCGGTGGGGGTCACTGCCGATCACCTGTTTGAGGAGCCCGTGGCCTTCTCACCAAGCACAGCGCCATACATTGCATAGTGGCTGTGCTTGGTATTGGAGCTCAGCCCCTAAGGCGCCAAGCTGCTCCTAGGCCACAGGACCAATTAACGTGTAGTCAATGTCCTAGGAAAAGCTGAGGGAAGGCTACGGCGCTACTGTGAGCCAGCGCCTTCCGAAAAACATCTGATCGGCGGCAGTCTTGGGTGTCAGACCCCCACGATCTGCTACTGATGACCTTTAAGATGACTAGCAGTGTAATGAACAGGAAAAACGCTTGCACACTTCGCCGCCTCCTCTTCAAACAGCTGGTCAGACCCCACCAATCGAATATTGATGACCTATCGGCCATCAATGTATACTGACTGCACATACCCTTTAAGCCAGTGGTTGGCTAAACAGGATCTGGTGGCCAGGCCAATGACTGAAAGATGGAGACGCAGGAGCCAGCACGGAGGACCGGAGCAGGTAAGTATCATCTGTTCAGTAGGGGAGGCACCTGCTAGAAGTTACATATTCCCAGACTCTCTCAGCCTCGGAGCAGACAACCTTTACGGTCTTACCCTTGAACATAAAATGACCCCCCCCCCCCCCCCCCCCTACCTGTCCGTGGTCTTGGTGCTGATCCTTTTCCAGCTGTTTCCAGTCCCCGAAGGACCAGGAAGCGGCCCGGTCCCATGCCGGCTGCGGCCACAATGGCACGAGTAGCACATGACTGCTGTCCTGCAGAGGTAAGTAGGTTCCATGTGTGCCCGTCTCCTATAGATGCCACCTCAGTGCTGCCGGATCCATACTGCACGGCCAGCTCTGCAGAGCGCACGATGCGGATACCGACGGCACAGCTGATTCATTACAATGATTTAATAGCAGCAGTCAGGTTTCTTGTGAAGCCCAGGCAGACATTGCTGGCGCCTCGCTCTAGGACACTGAATATAACTTTCATTCCTCTCTTCTCGTACCGCAGGACAAATGCATGTCTAATAAGTCATTACCGGGTTTTCTCCGCGCTCATCACGGCCTGATCCATGGTGGAGGGGTCCGGCGTCAGCACTCTGCGACTGTCTAATACACATCACTAGACCGCCCCATTTTCAAGATTGTTGCTTATTTTTAAAGGGAACCTATCCCCCCCCCCCCCCCCCCCCCCCAAAATGCAGTATAATCTGCAGACAGCATGTTCTAGAGCAGGAGGAGCTGAGCAGACTGATATATAGTTGTATGGGAAAATATTCAGTAAAACGTAATATATTATAATTTTCAGTAAAATAATAATTTATTAAAATTTAAATCCCTGCTCATTCTGGGCTTTGAAGTCCAGGAGGCGGTCCTATCAGTGATTGACAGATCTCTCTGTATACACAGTCATAGAGGGAAGGCCGCCATCACTGATAGGACCGTCTCCTGGACTTCAAAGCCCAGAATAAGCAGAGATATAAATGCATGAAATATAATATTTTCCCATATATCAATCTGCTCAGCTCCTCCAGCTCTATAACCTGCTGCCTTCAGATCAGACACCATGCTCAGTTTGACTATTCCCTTTAAAAGGGGTTATTCATTGTCACAAACAACACCCCCCATGTGCCGGGCCCCTCACAGGTAATGTACTTACTCCGCTCCTGGTCCCCGCACCGCCTCTTCTTCCTGGACACTGATGAAAAAATCCGGGGTTGGGGGGAGCAGCTAATGGCCGGTGGGAATGGGGACGAGCCTCCCTAGCATCGCGGGTGACGCTAGGGAGGCTCATCCCCGTCTGCCATTGGCTGCTCCAAAGCCCCCCCCCCCCGGATATTATTATCCGTGTACAGAGAGAAGCAGCAGCGGAGCAGGGAGCGGGTTAAGTATATTACCTGCGAGGGTCCAGGCACAGGGGGGTGGCTGTTTGTTAAATTGGATAACCCCTTTAAGTACCATTACAGTCATTCCATGGAGAGGTTTACACATACAAAATATAAAACAAGTACAATAGGCATAAACTTAATACCAGACCCTTCCCGCCAGGCCATATAATCTACAAGGGAGAGAGACAGTAGGTGAGGGTAGAAGCTGCTCATCCAGTTGTATGGCGGCAGCATGCTCATTACAGGTAGTGGGCATTCCTAAAGAGGTGGGTTTGGATGTTGGGATGGAGAGTCTGATGTATTGGGGTAGCGAGTTCCAGAGTAGGGGGGATGCACATGAGAAATCTTGTAGTCGACGTGTGAAGAACAGACAAGAGGAGGAGGTCCTGTGAGGATCGGCGATTACGTGTGGGGATGTATCGGGAAAGCAGGTCAGAGTAATAAGGAGGGACAGGTTGTGGGAGGCCATGTATGTAGTTGTTAGCATTTTGCACTGACTTTGCTGCGCAGTGGGAAGCCATAAAGGGATTGGCAGAGGAGAAACGAGGGGACAGGTGGATTACCCGGGCAGCAGAGTTGAGGATAGGTTGGAGGGGTGCAAGTGGCTTAGGCCTCATTTACACATCCGTGATGACATCTGTGACAAGACGGTCAGTGGTTCATCCATGAAGGATCGGTGTCTGGTCTGTGCGTCCATTTAAAGCCCTCTGTGTATTAAGCGTATCCAACGGACACCGTCAGGCTGAAAATTAATTTCCACAGCACAGGCCACCGGTGTTGTGTCCGTGGTTTTCACAGACTGTAATGTATGAGAGAAATCCACAATAATGGTGTCACCTTGGACCGTGGAAGACCAAACATTGAAGTCAATGGATAGGTGTACTCTGAGACCACAGACAGTACATATCTGTGATAGGCTTTAGGCCTCATGCACACGACCGTTCCGTTTTTTGCGGTCCGCAAATAGTGGATCCGCAAAACACGGAAATCGCCCGTGTGCCCTCCGCAATTTGCGGAACGGGAGGCCCATTGTAGAAATGCCTATTCTTGTCCACAGAACGGACAAGAATAGGACATGTTATATATTTTTTGCAGGGCTACGTAACGAAGCAACGGATGCGGACAGCACACGGAGTACTGTTCGCATCTTTTGCAGCCCCTTTGAAGTCAATGGGTTCGCACCCGAGCCGCAAAAACTGTGGCTCGGATGCGGACAAGAACAACGGTCGTGTGCATGAGGCTTTAGGCGAGTTTCACATCACTGACATTGTATTCCGGCAGCAAGTTCCGGTGACATTTTCTCAATATGCAAGGTAGGTTGTTGGTGCAATGATGGCGTCACCATTGCTCTTGTTGCACCGAAGCTCCACTCCTTTCTGTGTCCAGTCCCTCCGCCGTGGCTTTAGTTGACAGGGCCAAGCAGTGGTAAAGCAGTGAGGGAGGAGCTGGTCACAAAAAGGAGAAGAGTTTCTGTGCAACAGTTACACCCTCATTGCACCAAAGGTCTAATTTGCATAATGAGAAAAGATAAATATCTTGGGAATGGAGCTTCTGATCAGCTAAAGAAAAACAGTGTTTTTATCAGATGAAACACAGCAATGTGTCTATGGTAACAGCTGGAAAGCGAGGTCACTGGTGACAGATTCCCCTTAACTCAGAACTTCCCAATAAGCTGTATGAAAATGCGTTTTCTAGACTCGATGACCCCTTTAAGGGATTTCAATGCAAGGAAACCCTCCCCCCGTCTTTCCTGTTGCTTTCCCCTTCCCATTGTAAATAGGAACAACATAGCTACTGTATATATGTGAGGGGCTGTGAGAACAGAGACTGAGCGCTCGGCAGCAAGAGGTGCTGCCCACAGCTGGAGAGGTCAGCGCCCCGGCCGCCGCTGCCCACAGCTGGAGAGGTCAGCGCCCCGGCCGCCGCTGCCCACAGCTGGAGAGGTCAGCGCCCCGGCCGCCGCTGCCACCAATTAAAACATTAATGGGAGGGAACTGTGAAGCTAGCAATGCACCACCAATGAAAATAATTAACCCCTAAATTCAAATGTATGGAGTGGCACGGAGGTGGTTGAGGGGTTAGTTGGGGTCGCCGTTCCCAGTCGTTGCGGTGAAATCGCAGGGCTCTGATAGTTTACCATGGCAGCCCAGATGGTACTGGAGCCCTGGCTGCCATGGTAAGCTCCCTGCTGCCGTGTGTACTATGCACGGGGCAGCAGGGAGAGTGTAAAGTCCTATTCACCATAATAGAGCTCTATTAGGGGGAATAGGACAAGGGATCTAAAAAGTTTTAAAAAGTTTAAAAACACCAAAATATTAAAAGTTTAAATAACCACCCCTTTACCAATTTTACGTATAGAAATATATAAAACAATTAAAAAATAAACATTTTACTTATTGCCGCATCCTAAAAATACTGAACTATTAAAATATAAAAAAAAATATCTCTTATGTGGTGAACGCCGTAACAGAAAAATGAAAAAGACGCAATTCGCCATTTTCTTGTCACCTAGTCTCCCCACAAAATAAGATAGACTGGTGAGGCCAGCGCCCGGCCCGGGGCCCACAGCTGGTTAGGTGCCTGGGACATGGGAAAGAAAGCTTCAACCTACAGCATGGGGGCAGCACCAGAGCCGATAGGTGCAGGAGAACCAAGACCGTGTAATGTATTACTGATCACGCAGGACAGTCTACAGGTACGGGGAGCGGGCAGGTTACCAGCACATGTCACCTGTCACTCCGCAGGCACTACCACCTGTAACTCAATGTACTAATCACTTATGTACATAGTTAGTACACAGGATAGGACATGTTCTCCGCACATACATGACATCATATATGCAGTGACTGAGAACATATATGTAATCTGTCACTTCACATAAACAGAGTTGTAGACGTCACCTACAGAACTAGCACGTACATATGATATCTCATAACCTGTGCACTAAGCACATATATGTAACATATCACCTAAGCTCATACATATATGTCACCTATCCCTCCATACATACACAGTACATGTCCCAACCCATGTACCTGAGGACAGGAGGGAGAACATGACCTAACCTGTGCATACATGGTTATTACATTCATGTGACCAGTTACCTACAGCTCCTCAATACAGAATGCACATATGACATGTCCTATATGACATACTCAGGACGTACATATGGAGCACATCCATGTAACGTGTCCTAAGCCCTCAGACTCATTACATGCGCTTCTCATGTCTCCACACATGGACTGGTTACATACATGACACATGTCCAAACCCATGGAGCCAGAACATGCCACCTGTAAATGACCACATACCAGTAGTAGTATGTCACCTGTATCTCCTGACATACAATATACATACATGTCCTACCCCTGGCCTGACATATCACATGTCACCTGAGGAGATAACATAACACGGACTGACCTCCTGGCACCGCTGCCGCCTGTCCCCGCAGTCTTCCTGCCAGTCTCTCCGGAGGAGGGTTGTGACGTCACTGGTCACCTGCTCCTTCATAGTCACATGACCAAATGTGGGCAGTGCTGGCAAACACCGACTGCAGGAGCTTGCGGGAACACAGCCCCTCCTCCTTCCACAAGCTCTCGCAGTCGGTGTTTGGCAGCACCGCCCACTTTTGGTCATGTGACCATGAAGGAGCAGGTGACCAGCGACGTCACAAACCTCCTTCTAACAACTCCATTCTAGCATCCACCATATGGACAGGGATGCCCGGGCACAACAGGCCTAGGTCCAGCCTCCTTCACTCCAGACTCCTCCCAGTACTCCCATAAAAAAAAAAAAAAAAAAAAAATGATGGGGAAAAAAAAATAACGGCGGCCATCTTGGTCCTCCACCTCCTGGGAGGCAGGGTGCATTGTGGGAAGGAGGAGGCGAGACGGTATAAATAGGCGGGGCGCGGCCATTTTAAAGCCGGTGTGCGAAGGCGATGCTCGTACATTTCAGAACAAAATAGGTGTTTATTTATTAAAGTTCTTGGGTTTTGTGACAAAAATGAACCGAGGAGGAAAAGGAGGAGTTGTGAGGAGAGAAACTGAGGGGAATAGGAATAAGGGTCCATTCACACTTCCGTAAGTGTTTTGCGGATCCGCAAAACACGGACACTGGCAATGTGCGTTCCACAATTTGTGGACCGCACATCGCCGGCACTATAATAGAAAATGACTAATCTTGTCTGCTATTGCTGTTTTCACCAGTTCTGCAAAATTGCGGAACGGATGCGGACCCATTTTGCAGACGTGTGAATGGACCCTAAGTGCGTTATAATACCCTGAGCAGTCAGCAGTTACACAAAACTCATTTTTTTTTTTTTCTGTAAGAAGTCAGGCCTTTTTATGTTAACCCCATAGTGACTGCCAGTGTGCCTTTTTTTTTTTTTTTTCTTAACGGTGCTGCAGCAAACTCTTGCCACTGCGCCAGCAGCCGTAGACTGACCTGATAAGCTGCTCGTCAGGCTGTGTTCACATTATGTTTTTGTCAAGCTATATGTATCTAAGCTATATGACAGCTATAGCTAAGCTATATGTATCTAAGCTACATGACAGCTATATCTAAGCTATATGTATCTAAGCTATATGACAGCTATAGCTAAGCTATATGTATCTAAGCTATATGTATCTAATCTATATATATAAGCTATATCACAGCTATATGTATCAGCTACATGTATCTAAGCTATATGTATCTTAGCTATAGGTATCTAAGCTATATCACAGCTATAGGTATCTAAGCTATATGACAGCTATATGTATCTAAGCTATATCACAGCTCTATGTATCAGCTACATGACAGCTCTATGTATATAAGCTATATGATGGCTATATGACAGATATATCAGCTATATGTATCTAAGCTATATATATCTAAGCTATATCACATCTCTGTGTATCTCAGCTATATGTATCAGCTATATGACAGCTATATGTATCTAAGCTATATCTATATGTAAGCTATATGTATCTTAGCTCTATGTATCTAAGCTATATCACAGATATATGTATCTAAGCTATATGACAGCTACAGTATATGTATCTAAGCTATATGACAGCTATATGTATCTAAGCTATATGACAGCGATATGTATCTAAGCTATATCACAGCGTTATGTATCTAAGCTATATGACAGCTATATGTATCTAAGCTATATGTATCTAGGCTATATGAAAGCTATATGTATCTAGGCTATATGATAGCTATATGTATCTAGGCTATATGATAGCTATATGTATCTAGGCTATATGATAGCTATATGTATCTAGGCTATATGATAGCTATATGTATCTAGGCTATATGACAGCTATATGTATCTAGGCTATATGACAGCTATATGTATCTAGGCTCTATGACACCTATATATATCTCAGCTATATGTATCTAAGATATATCACAGCCAGTGGCGGATTACAATAGGGATGTTCGGGTCGGCAGCCCCGGGCCCAGCACCGCTGGGGGGCCCAACGCTGACCCGAACGCCCACATACTGCGGCGGGGGCACGGGAGCGCATAGCTCCCTGTCCCGTCGCCGATCACCGGCATTCACCGCATAGGCCTCAGGCCTTGTAGGCCTGAGGCCTATGCGGTAGTGAAATCCCGGCGCAGGAGTGCGTGATGACGTCATCGCGCGCCTGTGCCGGGATGCAGCACTGTGACGCACCTTCCTCTGCGAGCAAGCGCCTGGCCCTGGACATAGGTGAGTATTTATCTTTTCATTTTTTGTTAATTTTTTATTTTTTTATTTCATTTGCCTACTTGGGAGGGGGGGGGACACACAGGAGGACATATTAGGGAAGATAAATCGATTACATGGGGGGGGGGGAATGTGGGGGCTGTATGGGGCCAAATTATTATGGGAGGGAATACTATGTGGGGGCAAATTACTAGATGGGGCAGTGTGGGGGCAAATTGCTATGTGGGGGCAAATTATTATGAGGGAATACTATGTGGGGGCAAATTACTAGATGGGGCAGTGTGGTGGCAAATTGCTATGTGGGGGCAAATTATTATGAGGGAATACTATGTGGGGGCAAATTATTATGGGAGGGACTACTATGTGGGGGCACATTTCTATAAGGGGCAGTGTGGGGAAAACTATTGTGTGGGGGCAGTGTGGGGTAATTTCTATGTGGGGGCAGTGTGGGGTAATTACTATGTGGGGGCAGTGTGGGGAAAACTATTGTGTGGGGGCAAATTATTATGAGAGGGAATACTATGTGGGGGCAAATTACTATGTGGGGGCCAAATTATTATGAGAGGGAATACTATGTGGGGGCAAATTACTAGATTGGGCAGTGTGGGGGCAAATTATTATGAGGGAATACTATGAGGGGGCAAATTACTATGTGGGGGCAAATTATTATGAGAGGGACTACTGTGTGGGGGCAAATTTCTATATGGGGGCAGTGTGGGGGAAATTGCCATGTGGGGTAATTTCTATGTGGGAACAGTGTGGGGTAATTACTATGTGGGGGCAGTGTGGGGCAAATTACTGTGTGAAGGCAAACTACTATATGGGGGCAGTTTGGGGGAAATTACTGTGTGGGGGCAAATTACTATGGGGGGATTACTATGTGGGGGTGTTGCTATTGGGGAGGCACTGTAGGGGAAATTCTATTATTTCTGGGGACACTATACAGGGATTATTACCTGGAGCACAATATAGGGTGTTATTATTACTGGGGGCACTCTAGGGGACATTATAACTGCTGTGGACCCTATAGGAACATTTGGGGTAATTGATCAAACTGGTGTAATGCAGAACTGGCTTAGTTGCCCATAGCAGCCAATCAGATTCCACCTTTCATATTTGACAGCTCTTTTGGAAATCCAGTTCTACTTTACACCAGTTTGATAAATGACCCCAATTATATCTATCAGGGTCACTATTTTTTCAGCAGTATAGTTCCTGGGGCATTGGGGAGCACAACGGGCACAGTATTTGGGGTGGCAGCAGGATGACACTGTGGGGACACCAGGATGGGGAGGTTGATGGAAAACTGAGAAATCTAACGTGTCTGTGTTACAAACTGTAGAGACGAGATGCGGCTAAAAGAATTTGCCATGGTGGTCTGGGTCAAATGGAGGAGAAGAGGAAAGAGAAGGTCTACATGACAGGAGATGTCACTGGATGTAACAGGTATGTGGTGCTGTATTCTCCTCCATGTCTTTTTTATTACAATTATATGTATTTTAAATTTGATGACCAAATTTTTCAGTTTAGGACCCAATTTGGGGTATTTTTTTAAGTCTAAAGATGTCATATGGCCTAAGAAGAGACTGTGGCGCTCATGAAGCACCGCAGCCTCTTCATACAAAAAAAAAAAAAAAAAACTAAAAAGGAGGGGTGGGGGAGGGGCCAAGTTGGGTAGACATAAAAAGTCTACATGCCCCTGTTAAAATGTCAGGTTTCTGTGATGTAACAAAATGACAAGGATAAATCCTTTCAGAACTTTTTCCACCTTTAATGTGACCTATAAACTGTACAACTCAATTGAAAAACAAACTGAAATATTTTAGGTAGAGGGAAGAAAAAATATAAAAAAAATAATAATATGGTTGCATAAGTGTGCACACCCTTAACCCCTTAACCCCTTAAGGACCAGGCTCATTTTCACCTTAAGGACCAGGCCATTTTTTGCAAATCTGACCAATGTCACTTTAAGTGCTGATAACTTTAAAACGCTTTTACTTATACAGGCCATTCTGAGATTGTTTTTTCGTCACATATTGTACTTCATGACACTGGTAAAATAAAGTCAAAAAAAATAATTTTTTTGCATAATAAAATACCTAATTTACCAAAAATTTGGAAAAATTAGCAAATTTCAAAGTTTCAGTTTCTCTACTTCTGTAATACATAGTAATACCCCCCATAATTGTGATGACTTAACATTCCCCATATGTCTACTTCATGTTTGAATTATTTTGGGAATGATATTTTATTTTTTGGGGATGTTACAAGGCTTAGAAGTTTAGTAGCAAATCTTGAAATTTTTCTGAAATTTACAAAAACCAAATTTTTAGGGACCACTACAGCTCTGAAGTCACTTTGCGAGGCTTACATAATAGAAACCGCCCAAAAATGACCCCATTCTATAAACTACACCCCTCAAGGTATTCAAAACTGATTTTACAAACTCCGTTAACCCTTTAGGTGTTGTACAAGAGTTATTGGCAAATGGGGATGAAATTTGAGAATTTCATTTTTTTGCCTAATTTTCCATTTTAACCCATTTTTTCCACTAACAAAGCAAGGGTTAACAGCCAAACAAGACTTTATCTTTATTGCCCTGACTCTGCCGTTTACAGAAACACCCCATATGTGGCCGTAAACTACTGTACGGCCACACAGCGGGGCGTAGAGTGAAAGGTGCGCCGTATGGTTTTTGGAAGCCACATTTTGCTGGACAGTTTTTTTGACACCATGTCCCATTTGAAGCCCCCTGATGCACCCCTAGAGTAGAAACTCCATAAAAGTGACCCCATCTAAGAAACTACACCCCTAAAGGTATTCAAAACTGATTTTACAAACTTTGTTAACCCTTTAGGTGTTGCACAAGATTTAATGGAAAATAGAGATACAATTTCAAAATTTCACTTTTTTGGCAGATTTTCCATTTTAATATTTTTTTTCCAGTTACAAAGCAAGGGTTAACAGCCAAACAAAACTCATTATTTATGGCCCTGATTCTGTAGTTTACAGAAACACCTCATATGTGGTCGTAAACTGCTGTACGGGCACACGGCAGGGCGCAGAAGGAAAGGAATGCCACATGGTTTTTGGAAGGCAGATTTTGCTGGACTGGTTTTTTTGACACCATGTCCCATTTGAAGCCCCCTGATGCACCCCTAGAGTAGAAACTCCAAAAAAGTGACCCCATTTTAGAAAGTACGGAATAGGGTGGCAGTATTGTTGGTACTAGTTCAGGGTAGATATGATTTTTGGTTGCTCTATATTACACTTTTTGTGCGGCAAGGTAACAAGAAATAGCTTTTTTGGCACGTTTCTTTTTTTGTGCTATTTACAACATTCATCTGACAGGTTAGATCACGTGGTAATTTTATAGAGCAGGTTGTCACGGACGCAGCGATACCTAATATGTATACAATTTTTTTTATTTATGTAAGTTTTATCCAATAACTTCATTTTTAAAACCAAAAAATTGTTTAGTGTCTCCATAGTCTGAGAGCCATAGTTTTTTCAGTTTTTGGGCGATTATCTTGAGTAGGGGCTAATTTTTTGCGGGATGAGATGACAGTTTGATTGGCACTATTTTGGGGTGCATATGACTTTTTGATCGCTTGCTATTACACTTTTTGTGACGTAAGATGGCAAAAAATAGCTTTTTTTTTTTTTTTTTTTTTTTTACGGTGGTCACCTGAGGGGTTAGGTCATGTGATATTTATATAGAGCCGGTCGATACGGACGCGGAAATACCTAATATGTATACTTTATTTTTATTTATGTAGGTTTTACACAATGATTTTATTTTTGAAACAAAAAAAATGATGTTTTAGTGTTTCCATAGTCTAAGAGCCATAGTTTTTTCAGTTTTTGGGCGATTATCTTGAGTAGGGTCTCATTTTTTGCGGGATGAGATGACGGTTTGATTGGTACTATTTTGGCGTACATGCAACTTTTTTGATCACTTTTATTACCTTTTTTGGGAGGTAAGGTGGGCAAAATTTCAATTTTCTCATAGTTTTTATTTTTTTATTTTTATGGCGTTCACTGTGCGGGGAAAGTAACATGACCGTTTTATAGATCAGGTCGTTACGGACGCGGCGATACCTAATATGTGTAGTTTATTTTATTTTTTTAATTTTTATTCAGTGATAAATGTTTTTTTTTAATCTTAACTTTTTTCACTTATTTTTTTTATTTGTTGACCCAGACCCACTTGGTTCTTGAAGATCCAGTGGGTCTGATGTCTGTAAAATACAGTACAGAACCTATATAGGTTTCTGTACTGTATTTTACTTACACTGAACAGATCTATGCTTTCAGCACAGATCTGTTCAGCACCATGGACAGCAGGACGCCTGAGCAGGCGTCCTGTTGCCATGGGAACCTTCCCCGTCTGCTCAGTTATGGTCAGAACTGCGCAGACGGGGAAGGGTAAGGACGGGGCTCTGGGGGGGCTGTCTGGGGGCTCTCTCCCTCTCCCATCGGGGGGCTGCAAAGGCACAGCAGCCCCCCGATCGGAGAGGGAGGGAGCTCCCTCTTACTGTTAACCTTTTCCATACAGCGGTCCGTATGGACCGCTGTATGGAAAGGGTTAAACGGCTGACATCGCATTAACGATGTCAGCCGTTTATACCAGGGTGCCAGCAATGTGCTGGCACCCTGGTATACCACTGTACACCAACAATTACGCAATAGGGGGCGGGCGGGGGATCGCGATCCGCCTGCCGCACCGCCCGCCTCCCGCAACGCCCCCACCGCCTGCGACACCCCCCCTGCACCACCCGCCGCCATCAAATCATGCAGGGGTGCAGGGGGGGGGGTGTACTATATTGATTTTAGGCACTCTAAAGTTTCTGATCCCCGCGGTCAGGGACCGCGGGGATCAGAAACTGCAAAAAGCGCAGCAAACCGCAGGTCTGAATTGACCTGCGGTTTGCTGCGATCGCCGACACGGGGGGGTCACATGACCCCCCCTGGCGTTTTAACAGGATGCTGGCTGAATGATTTCAGCCGGCATCCTGTTCAAATTAACCCCTGCGGCGCCGGAATGCCAATTTTAAAGTCAGGACGTACCGGTACGTCCTTGGTCCTTAAGGACTCGGGAAATAGGGCGTACCGGTACGTCCTATGTCCTTAAGGGGTTAAGGACACAGGGCGGGCGGTGATCGGAACAGAGTGGCTGACGAAATAATTCGGCAGGCACCCTGGCCCAATGCCTATAGGGGGGTCCTGTGACCCCCCCCCCCCCCCCCCCGCATCGGCGATCGCAGCAAACCGCAGGTCAATTCAGATCTGCGGTTTGCTGCGTTTCCGGGTTATTCGGGTCTCTGGTGACCCGATAACCCGGAACAGGATTGTGATCGGTGGTGTGATAATACACCACCAATCACCATCCTTAGATCCTGTGAGGTGATGGTGACAGGCAGGGAGACTTTAGGGAAAGTTAAGGTTTTTAGTGTTGCATCATCCTCTTAGGGTGTCTGAGGTCCACAGCACAGCTGTGTAACCCTAGACACCCCCAGGGGAGCTGCAGCTTGCCCCCCCCCCCACCTTTTTTTGGGGGCGCAAGCTTTTTTCTTTTTTTTTTTCGTACGCTGACAGTGGCTGGCACTCTTTAGTGTCCGGCCACTGTTGGTGCATCGCCCACCCCACTGCTGATCAGCGAGTTAGATTTTATTTTTCACATTTTTTGGGGCTTTTTTTTAATTTTTATTTATTTTTTGTTATTTTTCCCTGTTAGGTTTAGGGCCCTTTCACACTTGCGTTGTCCGGATCCGGCGTGTCCTCCACTTGCCGGAGGTACACGCCGGATCTGGAAAAACGCAAGTGTACGGAAAGCATTTGAAGACGGATCCGTCTTCAAAATGCTTTCAGTGTTACTATGGCAGCCAGGACGCTATTAAAGTCCTGGTTGCCATTGTAGTAGCTGGGAGCGGGGGAGCGGCATACTTACAGTCCGTGCGTCTCCCGTGGCGCTCCAGAATTACGTCAGAGCGCCCCAGGCGCATGGATGACGTGTACATGCGATCACGTCATCCATGCGCCTGGGGCGCCCTGACGTCACTCTGGAGCGCCCCGGGAGCCGCACGGACGGTAAGTATGCTGCTCCCCCGCTCCCCGCTACACTTTACCATGGCTGCCAGGACTTTAGCGTCCCGGCAGCCATGGTAACCATTCAGAAAAAGCTAAACGTCGTATCCGGCAATGCGCCGAAACGACGTTTAGCTTAAGGCCGGATTCGGATCAATGCCTTTCAATGGGCATTCATTCCGGATCCGGCCTTGCGGCAATTGTTCAGGCCAAGAAACGTTCCGTTCCGGAACGGAAGACATCCTGATGCATCCTGAACGGATTTCTCTCCATTCAGAATGCATTAGGATAATCCTGATCAGGATTGTTCCGGCATAGAGCCCCGACGACGGAACTCTATGCCGGAACCGGCCAACGCAAGTGTGAAAGGGCCCTAAGGGAAAAGTCTTGGAACACCCGTGCCCCCACACACACGCACACCTAATAAAGATTTACACACACGCAGACACACACGCCCGTATGGCCCGCCAGACGTTCTTTCCCGAGGAGGCATACGCCCTCCTTGCCTCCGAGTCCGAGAGCCCCAGTGAGGACGAGGGGCTCCTCATCATCATCAAGCGACAATGAGCCTCCAAGGCGGCGGAGACGCCGCCAGGCGGATCGAGGGGACCCTGTGGCCCACCCTAGTATGAGCAGCTCTGGGGCTCGTACTAGTTTTCCGGCCCACCAGGTTAGTTCACCTGAGCCCCCTGCAGGTGAACTTGTCTGGTGTACCCCAGAGAACTTTGAGCCCGTGATTCCTGATTTTGTTGGACAACCAGGAATCCAGATTTCCACAGTGGGCCTCACTGAATACGACTTTTTTAGTCATTTTTTCATTGACACATACAAGGCCGTCCATAACCTGTCCCCTTCCTACATCTCTGAGCTACTTTCCCGATCACGCACTATCCGATCCTCACAAGACCTCCTTCTCTCCTCTCCTCGCCTCTTCCCACAATCGACTCCAAGATTTCTCCCGTGCATCCCCCATACTCTGGAACTCGCTACCCCAACATATCAGACTCTCACCTACAGTGGAATCCTTCAAAAGAAACCTGAAAACCCACCTCTTCAGACAAGCCTACAACCAGTGACCCTGCTGCCTCTATACTGCCATGACCAACTTAACCCTCTCCTACTGTGTCCTTCTCCCATACCATGTAGATTGTAAGCCCTCACGGGCAGGGCCCTCTCTCCTTCTGTACCAGTTTGTAACTCATCTTGTTTATGATTAGTGCAATTGTCTGTGTTATGTATGTGCACCGCTTATCATATGTACAGCGCTATGGAATAAATGGCGCTTTAATAATAAATAATAATAATAATTGACCAACTGGTAAATCTAATGGTGGAGCAGACAAACCTGTACGCCCAACAGTTCGTCCCTCAAAACCTGGGCTCCTTTTTAGCTAGGGCCAGTGACTGGACTCCGGTCAGTGCAGCCGAGATGAGGACGTTTTGGGGCCTTGTGCTGCACATGGTCCTTGTCAAAAAACCTAGTGCCAGGCTGTACTGGAGTGGAGACGTCCTCTACCAGACCCCACTCTACAGTACGGCCATGACACGCTCCAGGTTAATGCAGCATGTCCCCCCCGCCCCCGAGGTGATCCTGCCTATACAAAATCAGGCCGGTCATCGATCACTTTGGGGCCAAATTTTTGGAGGCCTACGTACGTGGAAGGGAAGTCGCGGTTGATGAGTCTCTCATTGCTTTTA
Source organism: Bufo gargarizans (assembly GCF_014858855.1). Classification (NCBI taxonomy): domain Eukaryota; kingdom Metazoa; phylum Chordata; class Amphibia; order Anura; family Bufonidae; genus Bufo; species Bufo gargarizans. The sequence continues at coordinate 8,968,029 of NC_058083.1, forward strand.
AGGGGAGACTCATTTTCCGCCAGTATGTTCCCTCAAAGCAGGCGATGAATGGCGTGAAGCTGTACAAACTTTGTGAGAGTACCTCAGGGTACACATACAAGTTTTGTGTGTACGAGGGGCGAGATTCGTGTTAGCAGGAAACTTGTATGGGACCTTATGCACCCACTACATGATAAGGGTTACCACCTTTATGTGGATAACTTTTATACTAGTATCCCCTTGTTCCAGTCCCTTGCCACCAGATCCACGTCCGCTTGTGAGACCGTGCGTAAAAATTAGCGCGGCCTCCCTGCCCACCCCCTCCAGGTACCTATTCCCAGGGGTGAGACCCGTGCCCTTACCAGTGAAAACCTGTTGCTGGTCAGATAAGGACAAGAGGGATGTCCTTGTACTGTCCACAATTCACGGTAACGGCATCACCCCTGTCCCTGTGCGAGGTACCGCGGCAACGGTCCTCAAGCCGATTGTATCGTCGACTACTATCGGTATATGGGAGGAGTTGATCTCTCTGATCAAGTCCTCAAGCCATATAACGCCATGCGCAAAACTCGGGCATGGTACAAAAAAATTGCAGTCTACTTGTAACAGGTTGCCATGTACAACTCTTTTGTGCTGTCCCGGAGCGCTGGCAACACAGGGACATTCCTCCAATTCTATGAGGCAGTCCTCAAGGCCCTGATCTTTTCGGACCGGGAAAGAGCAGGTGGGAGTACCTCGGGAACTGTAGGCGCCCGGATCGTCCCTGGCCAACACTTTCCAGGTGTGGTCCCCCATACTAGAAAGAAGGGACGGACCCAAAAAAGGTGCAGGGTGTGTCACAGGAGGGGGATACGGAAGGACACCACCACTCAGTGCGACACGTGCCCCGATCATCCGGGCCTCTGCATTATTGGTTGCTTCAGGGAGTACCACACTTCCATGGAGTACTAAATTTATAATCCCCTTTTCCATTTAGCCACTGACAATCGATAAAAACTATGCTTCTCAGACTTGAGACACCCCAAACAATTTGTTAAACTAAAATAATAAAAAAAAATAAAGTATACAAATTAGGTATCGCTGCGTCGGTAATCTCCTTTATAAAAATACCCCATGACCTAACCCCCCAGATTAACACAGTACCCCCCCCCCCCCCCCAAAAAAAAGTGCAAAAAAAGATTTTGTTTGTCACCTTACAAAACAAAAAGTTTAATAGCAAGTGATCAAAAAGTTATATAGCCCCCAAAATAGTGCCATTAAAACCTTCCTCTCATCTCGCAAAAAATGAGCCCCTACCTAATACAATCGGCAAAAATTTTTTAAAAGGATAATATAGTCTAAAACCTAAATAATTAGACTATTAGGTATCGCCGCGTCTGTAATAACCCCCCAGATTAACACGGTCCAATATTTTTTTTTAAATGGTGCCAAAACAGCTATTTTTGGCACTTTCCCATTTCAATACGTTTTTTTCCGTTAACAAAGCAAGGGTTAACAACCAAACAAAACTTAATATTTATTAGGCCTCATGCACACGACAGTTTTTTTTCACGGCCCGCAAAAACGGGGTCCGTGATCCGTGACCGTTTTTTCGTCCGTGGGTCTTCCTTGATTTTTGGAGGATCCACGGACATAAAAAAAAAGTCGTTTTGGTGTCCGCCTGGCCGTGCGGAGCCAAACGGATCCGTCCTGAATTACAATGCAAGTCAATGGGGACGGATCCGTTTGATGTTGACACAATATGGTGCCATTTCAAACGGATCCGTCCCATTGACTTTCAATGTAAAGTCTGGAGTTCTTTTATACCATCGGATTGGAGTTTTCTCCAATCCGATGGTATATTTTAACTTGAAGCGTCCCCATCACCATGGGAACGCCTCTATGTTAGAATATACTGTCGGATATGAGCTACTTTGTGAACCTCAAATCCGACAGTATATTCTAACACAGAGGCGTTCCCATGGTGATGGGGACGCTTCAGGTTAGAATACACTACAAACTTTGTACAAGACTGCCCCCTGCTGCCTGGCAGCACCCGATCTCTTACTGGGGGATATGATAGCACAATTAACCCCGTTAAGTGCGGCACCTAAAGGGGTTAATTGTACTATCATCTTCCCCTGTAAGAGATAAGGGCTGCCAGGCAGCAGGGGGCAGCCCCCCCCCCCTCCCCAGTTTGAATATCGTTGGTGGCACAGTGTGCCCCCCCCTCCCTCCCTCTATTGTATTAAATCGTTGGTGGCACAGTGTGCCAACCACCATCGGCCCCCCTCCCTCCCTCTATTGTATTAAATCGTTGGTGGCACAGTGTGCCAACCACCATCGCCCCCCCCCCCCCCCTCCCTCCCTCTATAGCAGTAACATTGGTGGCAGTGTGCGGTCTCAACAGTAGAAGATTCATACTTACCTGCTTCTTGCTGCTGCGACGTCTGTGTCCGGCCGGGAGCTCCTCCTACTGGTAAGTGAAAGGTCTGTGCGGCGCATTGCTAAAGAACTGTCACTTACCAGTAGGTGGAGCTCCCGGCCGGACACAGACATCGCAGCAGCAAGAAGCAGGTAAGTATGAATCTTCTACTGTTGAGACCGCACACTGCCACCAATGTTACTGCTATAGAGGGGGGGGGGGCGATGGTGGTTGGCACACTGTGCCACCAACGATTTAATACAATAGAGGGAGGGAGGGGGGCCGATGGTGGTTGGCACACTGTGCCACCAACGATTTAATACAATAGAGGGAGGGAGGGGGGGCGATGGTGGGGGCACACTGTGCCACCAACGATATTCAAACTGGGGAGGGGGGGGGGTCTGCCCCCTGCTGCCTGGCAGCCCTGATCTCTTACAGGGGGATATGATGCCGCACCTGAAGGGGTTAATTGTGCTATCATATCCCCCTGTAAGAGATCGGGTGCTGCCAGGCAGCAGGGGGCAGTCTTGTACCAAGTTTGCAGTGTATTCTAACTAGAAGCGTCCCCATCACCATGGGAACGCTTCTGTGTTAGAATATACTGTCGGAAATGAGTTTTCTCGGAGTGAAAACTTAGATCAGAAAAAGCTTTTATGCAGACGGATCTTCGGATCCGTCTGTATGAAAGCAACCTACGGCCACGGATCACGGACACGGACACGGATGCCAATCTTGTGTGCATCCGTGTTCTTTCACGGACCCATTGACTTGAATGGGTCCGTGAACCGTTGTCCATCAAAAAAATAGGACAGGTCCTATTTTTTTGACGGACAGGATACACGGATCACGGCCTCGGCTGCAAAACGGTGCATTTTCCGATTTTTCCACGGACCCATTGAAAGTCAATGGGTCCGCGAAAAAAAACGGAAAACGGCACAACGGCCACGGATGCACACAACGGTCGTGTGCATGAGGCCTTACCCTGATACTTCAGTTTACAGAAATGCCACATTTGTGGTAAAAAAAATGCTGTATCACGAAAAGGCAGGGCGCAAAAGGAAAGGACCAACAGTTTCTGGAAGGCCGATTTTGATGGCCTTTTTTTATTGACACCATTTCCCTTTTGAAGCCCCCCTGATGCACCCCTAGAGTAGAAACTCCCTAAAAGTGACCCCATCTAAGAAACTACACCCCTCAAGGTATTCAAAACCGATTTTACAAACTTTATTAACCCTTTAGGTGTTCCTCAACAGTTAATGGCAAATGGAGATTACATTTCAGAATTTAAATTTTTGGTAACCTTACCTCACAAAAATGTAATATAGAGCAACCAAAAATCATATGTGCCCTAAAATAGTCCCAAAAAAAACGCCACCTTATCCCGTAGTTTCCAGAATCGGGTCACTTTTATGGAGTTTCTACTCCAGGGGTGCATCAGGGGGGCTTAAAACAGGACACGGTGTAAATAAATGGTTCATAAAAATCAGCCCTCCAAAAGCCACACGGCGCTCCTTTCCCTCTATGCCCCGCCGTGTGGCCGTACAGTAGTGTACGACCACATATGGGGTGTTTCTGTAAATGGCAGACTCAGGGCAATAAAGATACAGTCTTGTTTGTCTGTAAATTCTTGCTTTGTTAGTGGAAAAAAATTGGTTAAAATGGAAAATTTTGCAAAAAAAAAAAAAAATTAAATTCTGAAATTTCATCTCCATTTGCCAATAACTCTTGTGGAGCACCTAAAGCAGGCATCCTCAAACTGCGGCCCTCCAGCTGTTTTAAAACTACAACTCCCACAATGCCCTGCTGTAGGCTGATACCTGTAGGCTGTTCGGGCATGCTGGGAGTTGTAGTTAAGCAACAGCTGGAGGACCGCCGTTTGAGGATGCCTGACCTAAAGGGTAAACAACGTTTGTAAAATTTGTTTTGAATACCTTGAGGGGTGTAGTTTCTAGAATGGGGTCATTTTTGGATGGTTTCTATTATGTAAGCCTAACAACGTGACTTCAAACCTGAACTGGTCCCTAAAAATTAGGTTTTTGAAAATTTCAGAAAAATTTCAAAATTTGCTTCTACATTTCTAAGCCTTGTAACATCCCCAAAATATAAAATATATCATTCCCAAAATGATCCAAACATGAAGTAGACATATGGGTAATGTAAAGTAATAACTATTTTTGGAGGTATTACTATGTATTATAGAAGTAGAGAAATTGAAACTTGGAAATGTGCAATATTTTACAAATCTTTGGTAAATTTGGTATTTTTTTTTATAAATAAAAATTAATGTTTTTTACTTCATTTTACCAGCGTCATGAAGTACAATATGTGATGAAAAAACAATCTCAGAATGGCCTTTACAGGACGGCCACTCCTAGGGAGAGTAGCAGCAGTGCTGAACTTTCTCCATTTATAGATGATTTGTCTTACTGTGAACTGATGAACAGCAAGGCTTTTAGAGATCTTTTTATAACCCTTTCCAGCTTTATGCAAGTCAACAATTCTTAATCATAGGTCTTCTGAGAGCTCTTTTGTGCGAGGCATCATTCACATCAGGCAATGCTTCTTGTGAAAAGCAAACCCAGAACTGGTGTGTGTTTTTTATAGGGCAGGGCAGCTGTAACCAACACCTCTAATATCATCTCATTGATTGGACTCCAGTTGGCTGACACCTCACTCCAATTAGCTCTTGCAGATGTCATTAGTCTAGGGGTTCACATACTTTTTCCACCTGCACTGTGAATGTTTACATGGTGTGTTCAATAAAAACATGGTAACATTTAATTCTTTGTGTGTTATTAGTTTAACCACTTAAGGACCACAGGTTTATACCCCCCTAGTGACCAGGCCCTTTTTTACAAATCGGCACTCCACAACTTTAGCGGTTTATCGCTCGGTCATGCAACTTACCATCCAAATGAATTTTACCTCCTTTTCTTCTCACTAATAGAGCTTTCATTTGGTGGTATTTCATTGCTAGTGACATTTTTACTTTTTTTGTTATTAATCGAAATTTAAAGATTTTTTGCAAAAAAATGACATTTTTCACTTTCAGTTGTAAAATTTTGCAAAAAAAAAGACATCCATATATAAATTTTTCGCAAAATTTTTTTGTTCAACATGTCTTTGATAAAAAAAAAAAATGTTTGGGTAAAAGTTATAGCGTTTACAAACTATGGTACAAAAATGTGAATTTCCGCTTTTTGAAGCAGCTCTGACTTTCTGAGCACCTGTCATGTTTCCTGAGGTTCTACAATGCCCAGACAGTAGAAAACCCCCACAAATGACCCCATTTCGGAAAGTAGACACCCTAAGGTATTTGCTGATGGGCATAGTGAGTTCATAGAACTTTTTATTTTTTGTCACAAGCTAGCGGAAAATGATGATTATTATTATTATTATTTTTTTCTTACAAAGTCTCATATTCCACTAACTTGTGACAAAAAACAAAAACTTCCATGAACTCACTATGCCCATCACAAAATACCTTGGGGTGTCTTCTTTCCAAAATGGGGTCACTTGTGGGGTAGTTATACTGCCCTGGCATTCTAGGGGCCCATATGTGTGAGAAGAAGTTTGAAATCAAAATCTGTAAAAAATGGCCGGTGAAATCCGAAAGGTGCTCTTTGGAATGTGTGCCCCTTTGCCCACCTAGGCGGCAAAAAAGTGTCACACATGTGGTATCGCCGTACTCAGGAGAAGTTGGGGAATGTGTTTTGGGGTGTCATTTTACATATATCTCTGCTGGGTGAGAGAAATATCTCTGCAAAAGACAACTTTTCCCATTTTTTTTTATACAAATTTGGCATTTGACTAAGATCGCATTTGATTTTATCGTATAAAAGGATCTTAATAGGAGCGCCCAATCTGCCATTACATTGTATGAATGCACAAACAAAGTATTAGCAGAGGCTTGTAAGTGCAGCTATACCCCATACAAATGAATGGGAGGCACTGCACTCCACAGTGGCTACATGTGACAAAGGCAAATACATTCATACACTCCAATTGTACCCTCCATCAGACACTGATAATTTTAATAGTTTTCTATAGTTGTTTGGTTCATTTATTTTAAAATAATAACTAATAAATAAATATTTTTATTTTCAATTAGGGACCCCTACAGGGAATTTAGGGTCTGAATAGACCATAGATGTGTCATCACCCCATATACACTCCCTGATCACCCCCCTGTCACTGATCAACCCTCTGTCATTGATCACCCCCCTATCAGGCTTCATTCAGACGTCCGTATGTGTTTTGCGGATTCGATCCACAGATGCGTGGATGCGTAAAACACATACGGGCGTTTGAATGGAGCCTTACAGGGGGGTGATCAATGACAGGGGGGTGATCAGGGAATCTATATGGGCTGATAACCCCCCTGTCATTGATCACCCCCCTGTAAGGCTCCATTCAGACGTCCGTATGTGTTTTGCGGATCCGATCCATAGATGCGTGGATCCGTAAAACACATACAGATGTCTGAATGGAGCCTAACAGGGGGGGTGATCAATGACAGGGGGGTGATCAGGGAGTCTATATGGAGTGATCAAGGGTAAATAAGGGGTTAATAAGTGACGGGGGGGGGGTGTAGTGTAGTGGTGTTTTGTGGTACTTTACTGAGCTACCTGTGTCCTCTGGTGGTCGATCCAAGCAAAAGGGACCACCAGAGGACCAGGTAGCAGGTATATTAGACGCTGTTATCAAAACAGCGTCTAATATACCTGTTAGGGGTTAAAAAAAAATCACATCTCCAGCCTGCCAGCGAGCGATCGCCGCTGGCAGGCTGGAGATCCACTCGCTTACCTCCCGTTCCTGTGAACGTGCGCGCGTTCACAGGAAATCTCGGCTCACGCGAGATGACGCCAATCGGCGTTAGTGTGACCTGGGAGAGCCGCCGCAATGACGCCTTTCGGCGTTAGCGTGGCGGCAAGCGGTTAAGCAGACTGTGATTGTCTATTGTTGTGACTTAGATGAAGATCAGATCACATTTTATGACCAATTTGTGCAGAAATCCATATTATTCCAAAGGGTTCACATACTTTTTATTGCAGCTGTATATATAATGGTTCTTTCTATTCAAAAGTTCTGCCAGTAAGATGTAGTTTTTATTGGTATTTTGGGGTACATACAATTTTTTTGATTGTTTTTATTCCACCTTTTGAGGCAATTCTGGAATTGGGATTTTTTTTTTTAATGGCATTCTCTTTACTAAATGATATTCTATTTTCATACTGAGACACTAAGTTTTGTTTTAGAAGTTAAATGAAAACTTTAACTTCTAAAAAAATAAATATATAAAACCTATGACTGTACAATACTTCTATTGTAATCTTACTGGCATCCTTTTACAGCCTGCCAAATGTGTATTAAGAGTCCTAACATGACAGGATGGGAAGCCTTCACAAGGCACCTGGGCTGCCATGATGTCTGACCGGCGCCATGCAATTGCACTATGGGGGGGGGGGGGGGGGGGGGGAGGGCAATCGTTGGACAGCGGTAGTCACTTTCCTCTGTCTTAACTATTCAGATTGCTAAAAAAACTGGTATACTGCTTTTCACCACATTTGTTATGAGCTTTTGACAATTTTTGTGCCTCACTTGACAAGAAGAATTTCTTAGTGGAAATAGGCATGGCTTCAAGACATTCTGCCAGCAAGATTATGCATATAGACCTGATTACATGTTATTGGCGGTCTCCTATAGCGTGTCAAAAATATGCCAGTATGTAACTTATGAATGCTGTAGTTTTGCTGTAAAACCCCACTAAAAAACTATTTTATATAAATGCAAATCAGCTGTGAAAAGAGCCCAAGGGGCCATCCTAATCCTCAGTGGAGACCAGCCGCACCCATTCCGAGTGAGCCCACAATCTCCCCTCATCCCCAGGCACAGCGTACTGTCTATAGGCATCTGTACATGGGCAAATGGCCAATGAAGTGAGAAGAAAGCCCTCCCCCTCTGGATAGGTCATCAGTATCAGATTGGTGGTGTTCCGACACCCAGAACCCCCGCCAATCAGCTGTTTGAGAAGGCTGCAGCGCTCCTGTTAGTGCCATAGCCTTCTCCATGCTCACCAGGCTCAGCTCCATACATTGTATAGCGGCAGTGCTTGGTATCGCGCTCAGCTCCATTAACTTGAATGAGTCAGAGGGCTCATAGGTAGGGATGAGCGAACTCGAACTGTATAGTTCGGGTTCGTACCGAATTTTGGGGTGTCCGTGACACGGACCCGAACCCGGACATTTTCGTAAAAGTCCGGGTTCGGTGTTCGTCGCTTTCTTGGCGCTTTTGTGACGCTTTCTTGGCGCTTTTTGAAAGGCTGCAAAGCAGCCAATCAACAAGCGTCATACTACTTGCCCCAAGAGGCCGTCACAGCCATGCCTACTATTGGCATGGCTGTGATTGGCCAGAGCACCATGTGACCCAGCCTCTATTTAAGCTGGAGTCACATAGCGCCGCCCGTCACTCTGCTCTGATTAGCGTAGGGAGAGGTTGCGGCTGCGACAGTAGGGCGAGATTAGGCAGATTAACTCCTCCAAAGCACTTGATTAATTGATCGATCTGCAGCTGTGGATCATTGAGCTGCTGATACTCAATTGCTCACAGTTTTTAGGCTGCCCAGACCGTTTGTCAGTCACTTTTTTCTGGGGTGATCGGCGGCCATTTTGTGTCTTGTGCGGTGCTGCGACCAAGTGCATCCAAGCTGCGACCAAGTGCATTTAACCCTCAATGGTGTGGTTGTTTTTTGGCTAAAGCCTACATCAGGGTGAAGCTGTCACACCAAGTGCATTTAACCAGCAATAGTCTGTTTATTTTTTGGCCATATACTACATCAGGGGCAAGCTGCGCCTGTCACCAAGTGCATTTAACCCTCAATGGTGTGCTTGTTTTTTGGCTAAAGCCTACATCAGGGTGAAGCTGTCACACCAAGTGCATTTAACCAGCAATAGTCTGTTTATTTTTTGGCCATATACTACATCAGGGGCAAGCTGCGCCCGTCACCAAGTGCATTTAACCCTCAGTAGTGTGGTTGGTCAAGCTGTCACACCAAGTGCATTTAACCAGCAATAGTCTGTTCATTTTTTGGCCATATACTACATCAGGGGCAAGCTGCGCCCGTCACCAAGTGCATTTAACCCTCAGTAGTGTGGTTGGTCAAGCTGTCACACCAAGTGCATTTAACCAGCAATAGTCTGTTCATTTTTTGGCCATATACTAAATCAGGGGCAAGCTGCGCCCGTCACCAAGTGCATTTAACCAGCAATAGTCTGTTTATTTTTTGGCCATATACTACATCAGGGGCAAGCTGCGCCTGTCACCAAGTGCATTTAACCCTCAATGTTGTGGTTGTTTTTTGGCTAAAGCTTACATCAGGGTGAAGCTGTCACACCAAGTGCATTTAACCAGCAATTGTCTGTTCATTTTTTGGCCATATATATACTACATCAGGGGCAAGCTGCGCCCGTCACCAAGTGCATTTAACCCTCAGTAGTGTGGTTGGTCAAGCTGTCACACCAAGTGCATTTAACCAGCAATAGTGTGGTTATTTTTTGGCCATATCCCAGTCTAATTCTGTCACTAAATCCATACTGGTCACCCAGCGCCTAAATACTAGGCCTCAAATTTATATCCCGCTAAATCTGTCGTTACCGCTGTACTGTTGTGGCTGGGCAAGTTATTTAGTGTCCGTCAAAGCACATTTTTTGTTCAGGGTTGAAATACAATTCCCAATTTAGCAATTTCATAATTTAGTGGTTTCTGCTATATCAGAGCTATTTGAAATCTATCCCTAAAAGGGTATATAATATTCAAGGTGCACATAGGGTCATTCAGAATAACTTCACACACACGCTACTGTGCATTTCCAAGTCTAATTCTGTCACTAAATCCATACCGGTCACCCAGCGCCTAAATACTAGGCCTCAAATTTATATCCCGCTGAATTTGAATACAATACATTGGGCCAAATAATATTTTTGTTGTTGTGGTGAACCATAACAATGAGGAAAACATCTAGTAAGGGACGCGGACGTGGACATGGTCGTGGTGGTGTTAGTGGACCCTCTGGTGCTGGGAGAGGACGTGGCCGTTCTGCCACATCCACACGTCCTAGTGTACCAACTACCTCAGGTCCCAGTAGCTGCCAGAATTTACAGCGATATATGGTAGGGCCCAATGCCGTTCTAAGGATGGTAAGGCCTAAGCAGGTACAGGCATTAGTCAATTGGGTGGCCGACAGTGGATCCAGCACGTTCACATTATCTCCCACCCAGTCTTCTGCAGAAAGCGCACAGATGGCGCCTGAAAACCAACCCCATCAGTCTGTCACATCACCCCCATGCATACCAGGGAAACTGTCTCAGCCTCAAGTTATGCAGCAGTCTCTTATGCTGTTTGAAGACTCCGCTGGCAGCGTTTCCCAAGGGCATCCACCTAGCCCTTCCCCAGCGGTGAAAGACATAGAATGCACTGACGCACAACCACTTATGTTTCCTGATGATGAGGACATGGGAATACCACCTCAGCATGTCTCTGATGATGACGAAACACAGGTGCCAACTGCTGCGTCTTTCTGCAGTGTGCAGACTGAACAGGAGGTCAGGGATCAAGACTGGGTGGAAGACGATGCAGGGGACGATGAGGTCCTAGACCCCACATGGAATGAAGGTCGTGCCACTGACTTTCACAGTTCGGAGGAAGAGGCAGTGGTGAGACCGAGCCAACAGCGTAGCAAAAGAGGGAGCAGTGGGCAAAAGCAGAACACCCGCCGCCAAGAGACTCCGCCTGCTACTGACCGCCGCCATCTGGGACCGAGCACCCCAAAGGCAGCTTCAAGGAGTTCCCTGGCATGGCACTTCTTCAAACAATGTGCTGACGACAAGACCCGAGTGGTTTGCACGCTGTGCCATCAGAGCCTGAAGCGAGGCATTAACGTTCTGAACCTGAGCACAACCTGCATGACCAGGCACCTGCATGCAAAGCATGAACTGCAGTGGAGTAAACACCTTAAAACCAAGGAAGTCACTCAGGCTCCCCCTGCTACCTCTTCTGCTGCTGCCGCCTCGGCCTCTTCCTCTGCCTCTGGAGGAACGTTGGCACCTGCCGCCCAGCAAACAGGGGATGTACCACCAACACCACCACCACCTCTGTCACCAAGCGTCTCAACCATGTCACACGGCAGCGTTCAGCTCTCCATCTCACAAACATTTGAGAGAAAGCGTAAATTCCCACCTAGCCACCCTAGATCCCTGGCCATGAATGCCAGCATTTCTAAACTACTGGCCTATGAAATGCTGTCATTTAGGCTGGTGGACACAGACAGCTTCAAACAGCTCATGTCGCTTGCTGTCCCACAGTATGTTGTTCCCAGCCGCCACTACTTCTCCAAGAGAGCCGTGCCTTCCCTGCACAACCAAGTATCCGATAAAATCAAGTGTGCACTGCGCAACGCCATCTGTAGCAAGGTCCACCTAACCACAGATACGTGGACCAGTAAGCACGGCCAGGGACGCTATATCTCCCTAACTGCACACTGGGTAAATGTAGTGGCAGCTGGGCCCCAGGCGGAGAGCTGTTTAGCGCATGTCCTTCCGCCGCCAAGGATCGCAGGGCAACATTCTTTGCCTCCTGTTGCCACCTCCTCCTTCTCGGCTTCCTCCTCCTCTTCTTCCACCTGCTCATCCAGTCAGCCACACACCTTCACCACCAACTTCAGCACAGCCCGGGGTAAACGTCAGCAGGCCATTCTGAAACTCATATGTTTGGGGGACAGGCCCCACACCGCACAGGAGTTGTGGCGTGGTATAGAACAACAGACCGACGAGTGGTTGCTGCCGGTGAGCCTCAAGCCCGGCCTGGTGGTGTGTGATAATGGGCGAAATCTCTTTGCAGCTCTGGGACTAGCCAATTTGACGCACATCCCTTGCTTGGCGCATGTGCTGAATTTGGTGGTGCAGAAGTTCATTCACAACTACCCCGACATGTCAGAGCTGCTGCATAAAGTGCGGGCCGTCTGTTCGCGCTTCCGGCGTTCACATCCTGCTGCTGCTCGCCTGTCTGCGCTACAGCGTAACTTCGGCCTTCCCGCTCACCGCCTCATATGCGACGTGCCCACCAGGTGGAACTCCACCTTGCACATGCTGGACAGACTGTGCGAGCAGCAGCAGGCCATAGTGGAGTTTCAGCTGCAGCACGCACGGGTCAGTCGCACTACAGAACAGCACCACTTCACCACCAATGACTGGGCCTCCATGCGAGACCTGTGTGCCCTGTTGTGCTGTTTCGAGTACTCCACCAACATGGCCAGTGGCGATGACGCCGTTATCAGCGTTACAATACCACTTCTATGTCTCCTTGAGAAAACACTTAGGGCGATGATGGAAGAGGAGGTGGCCCAGGAGGAGGAGGAGGAGGAAGAGGGGTCATTTTTAGCACTTTCAGGCCAGTCTCTTCGTAGTGACTCAGAGGGAGGTTTTTTGCAACAGCAGAGGCCAGGTACAAATGTGGCCAGACAGGGCCCACTACAGGAGGACGAGGATGAGGAGGAGGTGGAGGAGGATGAGGATGAAGCATGGTCACAGCGGGGTGGCACCCAACGCAGCTCGGGTCCATCACTGGTGCGTGGCTGGGGGGAAAGGCAGGACAATGACGATACGCCTCCCACAGAGGACAGCTTGTCCTTACCCCTGGGCAGCCTGGCACACATGAGCGACTACATGCTGCAGTGCCTGCGCAACGACAGCAGAGTTGCCCACATTTTAACCTGTGCGGACTACTGGGTTGCCACCCTGCTGGATCCACGCTACAAAGACAATGTGCCCACCTTACTTCCTGCACTGGAGCGTGATAGGAAGATGCGCGAGTACAAGCGCACGTTGGTAGACGCGCTACTGAGAGCATTCCCAAATGTCACAGGGGAACAAGTGGAAGCCCAAGGCCAAGGCAAAGGAGGAGCAAGAGGTCGCCAAGGCAGCTGTGTCACGGCCAGCTCCTCTGAGGGCAGGGTTAGCATGGCAGAGATGTGGAAAACTTTTGTCAACACGCCACAGCTAACTGCACCACCACCTGATACGCAACGTGTTAGCAGGAGGCAACATTTCACTAACATGGTGGAACAGTACGTGTGCACACCCCTCCACGTACTGACTGATGGTTCGGCCCCATTCAACTTCTGGGTCTCTAAATTGTCCACGTGGCCAGAGCTAGCCTTTTATGCCTTGGAGGTGCTGGCCTGCCCGGCGGCCAGCGTTTTGTCTGAACGTGTATTCAGCACGGCAGGGGGCGTCATTACAGACAAACGCAGCCGCCTGTCTACAGCCAATGTGGACAAGCTGACGTTCATAAAAATGAACCAGGCATGGATCCCACAGGACCTGTCCGTCCCTTGTCCAGATTAAACATTAACTACCTCCTCTTAACCATATATTATTGGACTCCAGGGCACTTCCTCATTCAATCCTATTTTTATTTTCATTTTACCATTATATTGCGAGGCTACCCAAAGTTGAATGAACCTCTCCTCTGTCTGGGTGCCGGGGCCTAAATATATGCCAATGGACTGTTGCAGTGGTGGCTGACGTGAAGCCTGATTCTCTGCTATGACATGCAGACTAATTCTCTGCTGACATGAAGACAGATTCTCTGTTACGGGACCTCTCTCCTCTGCCTGGGTGCTGGACCTAAATATATGCCAATGGACTGTTACAGTGGTGGCTGACGTGAAGCCTGATTTTCTGCTATGACATGCAGACAGATTCTCTGCTGACATGAAGCCAGATCCTCTGTTACGGGACCTCTCTCCTCTGCCTGTGTGCTGGGCCTAAATATATGCCAATGGACTGTTGCAGTGGTGGCTGACGTGAAGCCTCATTCTCTGCTATGACATGCAGACTAATTCTCTGCTGACATGAAGCCAGATCCTCTGTTACGGGACCTCTCTCCTCTGCCTGTGTGCTGGGCCTAAATATATGCCAATGGACTGTTGCAGTGGTGGCTGACGTGAAGCCTCATTCTCTGCTATGACATGCAGACTAATTCTCTGCTGACATGAAGCCAGATTGTCTGTTACGGGACCTCTCTCCTCTGCCTGGGTGCTGGGCCTAAATATATGCCAATGGACTGTTGCACTGGTGGCTGACGTGAAGCCTCATTCTCTGCTATGACATGCAGACTAATTCTCTGCTGACGTGAAGCCAGATTGTCTGTTACGGGACTTCTCTCCTCTGCCTGGGTGCTGGGCCTAAATTTATGCCAATGGACTGTTGCAGTGGTGGCTGACGTGAAGCCTCATTCTCTGCTATGACATGCAGACTAATTCTCTGCTGACATGAAGCCAGATTGTCTGTTACGGGACCTCTCTCCTCTGCCTGGGTGCTGGGCCTAAATTTATGACAATGGACTGTTGCAGTGGTGGGTGACGTGAAGCCTGATTCTCTGCTATGACATGCAGACTGATTCTCTGCTGACATGAAGCCAGATCCTCTGTTACGGGACCTCTCTCCTCTGCCTGGGTGCTGGGCCTAAATATATGCCAATGGACTGTTGCACTGGTGGCTGACGTGAAGCCTGATTCTCTGCTATGATATGAAGACTGATTCTCTGCTGACATGAAGCCAGATTGTCTGTTACGGGACCTCTCTCCTCTGCCTGGGTGCTGGGCCTAAATATATGCCAATGGACTGTTGCACTGGTGGCTGACGTGAAGCCTCATTCTCTGCTATGACATGCAGACTAATTCTCTGCTGACGTGAAGCCAGATTGTCTGTTACGGGACTTCTCTCCTCTGCCTGGGTGCTGGGCCTAAATTTATGACAATGGACTGTTGCAGTGGTGGGTGACGTGAAGCCTGATTCTCTGCTATGACATGCAGACTGATTCTCTGCTGACATGAAGCCAGATCCTCTGTTACGGGACCTCTCTCCTCTGCCTGTGTGCTGGGCCTAAATATATGCCAATGGACTGTTGCACTGGTGGCTGACGTGAAGCCTGATTCTCTGCTATGATATGAAGACTGATTCTCTGCTGACATGAAGCCAGATTGTCTGTTACGGGACCTCTCTCCTCTGCCTGGGTGCTGGGCCTAAATTTATGAAAATGGACTGTTGCAGTGGTGGCTGACGTGAAGCCTGATTTTCTGCTATGACATGCAGACTGATTCTCTGCTGACATGAAGCCAGATCCTCTGTTACGGGACCTCTCTCCTCTGCCTGTGTGCTGGGCCTAAATATATGCCAATGGACTGTTGCACTGGTGGCTGACGTGAAGCCTGATTCTCTGCTGACATGAAGCCAGATTGTCTGTTACGGGACCTCTCTCCTCTGCCTGGGTGCTGGGCCTAAATTTATGAAAATGGACTGTTGCAGTGGTGGCTGACGTGAAGCCTCATTCTCTGCTATGACATGCAGACTAATTCTCTGCTGACGTGAAGCCAGATTGTCTGTTACGGGACCTCTCTCCTCTGCCTGTGTGCTGGGCCTAAATATATGCCAATGGACTGTTGCAGTGGTGGCTGACGTGAAGCCTCATTCTCTGCTATGACATGCAGACTAATTCTCTGCTGACATGAAGCCAGATTGTCTGTTACGGGACCTCTCTCCTCTGCCTGGGTGCTGGGCCTAAATTTATGACAATGGACTGTTGCAGTGGTGGGTGACGTGAAGCCTGATTCTCTGCTGACATGAAGCCAGATCCTCTGTTACGGGACCTCTCTCCTCTGCCTGGGTGCTGGGCCTAAATATATGCCAATGGACTGTTGCAGTGGTGGCTGACGTGAAGCCTCATTCTCTGCTATGACATGCAGACTAATTCTCTGCTGACATGAAGCCAGATTGTCTGTTACGGGACCTCTCTCCTCTGCCTGGGTGCTGGGCCTAAATTTATGACAATGGACTGTTGCAGTGGTGGGTGACGTGAAGCCTGATTCTCTGCTATGACATGCAGACTGATTCTCTGCTGACATGAAGCCAGATCCTCTGTTACGGGACCTCTCTCCTCTGCCTGGGTGCTGGGCCTAAATATATGCCAATGGACTGTTGCACTGGTGGCTGACGTGAAGCCTGATTCTCTGCTATGATATGAAGACTGATTCTCTGCTGACATGAAGCCAGATTGTCTGTTACGGGACCTCTCTCCTCTGCCTGGGTGCTGGGCCTAAATATATGCCAATGGACTGTTGCATAGGTGGCTGACGTGAAGCCTCATTCTCTGCTATGACATGCAGACTAATTCTCTGCTGACGTGAAGCCAGATTGTCTGTTACGGGACCTCTCTCCTCTGCCTGGGTGCCGGGGCCTAAATATCGGAGAATGGACTGTTCCAGTGGTGGGTGACGGGAAGCCAGATTCTCTGCTATGGGACCTCTCTCCAATTGATTTTGGTTAATTTTTATTTATTTAATTTTTATTTTAATTCATTTCCCTATCCACATTTGTTTGCAGGGGATTTACCTACATGTTGCTGCCTTTTGCAGCCCTCTAGCCCTTTCCTGGGCTGTTTTACAGCCGTTTTAGTGCCGAAAAGTTCGGGTCCCCATTGATTTCAATGGGGTTCGGGTTCGGGACGAAGTTCGGATCGGGTTCGGATCCCGAACCCGAACATTTCCGGGAAGTTCGGCCGAACTTCTCGAACCCGAACATCCAGGTGTTCGCTCAACTCTACTCATAGGCCTTGTGACTGATGAACGTGTCTTCCTGGCTTAAGAAAAGCAGAGAGAAGGCCACGGTGCTCACAGGAGCCTCAGTGCCTTCTCACACCACTGATCGACTAGGGACTGGGTGTCAGACCCCCAACAATCAGATACTGAGGATAGGTCATCAATAAAAGAAAAAGAAAAAATCCCCTTTAAGCACCTGCCAACAGAATGGTTGGTTGCAGGGACTACCCTCGCACCATGATGTACTACTACGTCAAGTGCACAAAGGGGTTGTCTCACGAAGGCAGCAACCCTTGTTCCTGTTTTCTAAAAGGGCATATTGGAGGTGTAAGAGATGAGGCCAGGCTCAGGAACCACCTCCTCCTCAAGAGCCATCATGTAATACTACACTAAGCTGGTCGCTGAGATAGACCATACCAATCAGACACTTATCCACAATATTTGTCATGGGATAACCCCTTTAAAAGCACGTGGGAAACCTACTACATAGTAGGTAATAAGTGGATCTTCAAAGAAAAGGGGGTTAGTCAGCACCTCCCAGTGCGCAGGTGCACGCTGCCATGGCAAAGACCTAGAGAAGAAGAAAAATAAATAATAAATGCAGCAGCACTCTGCAAATCAGATAAAGTACAATAATGCCATAGTCGCAAATATTATAGTGCTAATGCTTTGCTTATTTATAAAGTGAGATGCTTGGCCAATGCATTTTGTACAAAACCATCTGAGCCCGTCTGCTGAACGTCGAGGCGATCTCTGTAAGACAGGTCCTAACACTAAATTCTACCTGTTATGCGCCATAAAGTTCAGGAAGTGTTGGATCCACTCTGCCTTTTACCATTTTTGGTGCCATAATGGCCTCCATCACAAGGGATGCAGGTTCCAACATGCATGCCGAGCCTACTCTATACCTTTCCTTGTACCAGACAGCTTCCAATGAATGCAGGGAGAGCAGGCTACAGCTTTATACTGAAACTAATTAAAATCAGCCAATGGGGCAGACAGGCTAATCAGGAGTGCACGACTGAATTGCAGGGTGCTGCTGCATTGTCTTTTTTTTCCTCTAGGTCTTTGCCATGGCAGCGTGCACATGCGCACTGGGAGGTGCTGACTAACCCCCTTTTCTTTGCAGATTTACAGCGCTGGAAATGTGGCACTCCAGCGAGTTGTGCACTCCTGATTAGCCTGTCTGCCCCATAGGCTGATTTTTATTAGTTTCAGTATAAAGCTGTAGCCTGCTCTCACTACATTCATTGACGTTCGGCAAACGGGCTCAGATGGTTTTGTACAAAATGCATTGGCCAAGCATCTCACTTTATAAATAAGCGTAGCATTAGCACTATAATATTTGTGAATAAGGAATTATTGTACTTTATCTGATTTGCAGGGTGCTGCCGCATTTTTTTATTTCTCTAGGTAATAAGTGGACCTATCATTGAAAATAAAAATAAAATCGTTATAGAAGTTTGATTAGACATATGGAGGCTTTAGTCTTAAGAAGAGATGTTTAAAGGAGTTATCCAGATTTGGATGACCGATCCTCAGGATACGTCGTCATCATCATCACCTGTTATAGGGATCTGCCACACTCACCAGAGCTCTGGTGAGCGCAACCGGCTCCTGCAGCTTTCCAAGAACTTCGCTGTACATTGTATAGTGGCTGCGCGTTTTATCACTGGCCTACGAAGAGGCGGCGGCACTTACGGAGTGCCGTCCTATTCTAAGAGCCGATTCCAGGATAGCCTGCAGGTCTGATATTGATGACCTTTCCAGAGGATAGGTCATCAATATAAATTCTCAGATAACTCCTTTAACCCTTTTGCTACCAGCGCTGTACATGTATGGCACTGGAGCGATGTTCGAACATGCAGCAGGCGTCAAGGCCGACAAGTCTGCCGTTTCAAAAAGCAAAGACCTGCGGTTAATTACTGTGACTGGCAATAATGCCGATCACGATAATTAAAGGCTTTAGATGCTGTGTTCAAGCTCACACTTCCGGGCCTTCCTACCGACACCACCTGCGGCCAATGGGGCTGTCGGTTGTTGTTCTGAATACTATGAGTCTTGCTGCAATTCTTATTTTGGCCACCAGATGGCAGGCCAACATAAGAAATGAGCAATTGACAGTCAAACGCATAATTGTACAAAATGAAAAAAAAAAATTTATAGGCTCATATATAAGCTTGAAAATCATTACAGAAATATTTAAAAAGTTAATATATAAAAAATATATATAAAAGTTTAAATCACCCCTCTTTTCATATAATAAAAAAAAAATACCTAAATAACAAATATAAACGTTATGGGGATCACCGTGACCGAAAACGCCTGTACTATTAAAATATAAAAAAAAAATATGAGAGAGAGAGAGACACAGAGAGAGAGAGACAGAGACAGAGACAGAGAGAGAGAGAGCCAGAAAAATGAGCGGCACTCCAGTAGATAAAAGCAAGTGAACCTTTTATTCACCCAGGGGGTGCAACGTTTCGGCTCTAAACATGAGCCTTCTTCATGAAGGCGGCTCATGTTTAGAGCCGAAACGTTGCACCACCTGGGTGAATAAAAGGTTCACTGAAACGTTGCACCCCCTGAGTGAATAAAAGGTTCACTTGCTTTAATCTACTGGAGTGCCGCTCATTTTTCTGGATCCGTTTATTGGGGCAAGAAGTCTATTCCCCCTAGGACGTGCACCCAAACCTTGTTTCTTGAGCCAGTGCTGCTATTTTTCTTAATAATATATATATAGATTATAATATATATATATATATATATATATATATATATATATATATATATATATATAGTATCGTTGTAATCGTACTGGCCTAGAGAATGAAGGGCGTGGGTCAGTTTTGCCGCAAACGAAACGCTGTGGGAACAAAACATGTAAAACAGTTGAGGAATTGCTTTTTTTTTTCCATTTCCACCCCATTTGGAATTGTTTTAATCACCTTCCACTACATTGTATGCCATAATAAATGGTCGCATTAGAAAGTACAACTAGTTCTGCAAAAAATAAGCCCTCAAACAGCTACCGGATTTTTCGCCGTATAAGACGCACTTTTTCTTCCCCCAAAATGGGGGAGAAATGCCCCTGCGTCTTATACGGCGAATGCAGTCAGTTTTACATCGCTGGCAGCGATGTAAAGAGAGCGAGGACTCGGGGAGGGACTGGGAGGAGGAGCTGGGGCCGGCAATAGAGGCGGGGCGGTGCAGTCACTGTACTAAAGGCCCGCCCCGCCGGTGTACTAATAAAATATGTCATATTCAATGAATGGTTATTAAATATGCCCCTTTATGCCTAATAGTACCTTAAATCCTTAGCGCTTCAGTAGTATGCAGGCTGGGCGGGCGGCAGCGTAACTCCCTGATGTCACGTGCCTGCGCCGCCTACTTTATGAATGAAGCAGGCGGCGCAGGCAAGTGACGTCAGTGAGTGACGCGCCGCGCCGGCTGCCCGGCCTGCCGGCATTGTACTGAAGCGCTTCGGATTTAAGGTACTTTTAGGAATAAAGAGGCATATTTAATAACTATTAATTGAATAAGACATATTATATTAGTATACAGGAGCGGCGGGGGATCTGTGGATGGCACAGTTATGGGCTGGGAGGGTCTGTGGATGACACATGTATAACAGTGCCATCCACAGATCCCCCCCTGTAACAGTGCCATCCACAGATCCCCCTGTAACAGTGAAAGCCACAGATCCCCCCATAACAGTGTCTGTCATCCACAGTTCCCCCCTAACAGTGTCCATCATCCACAGTTCCCCCCATAAGTGTCCGTCATCCACAGATCCCCCCATAACAGTGTCAGTCATCCACAGATCCCCCCATAACAGTGTCCGTCATCTACAGATCCCCCCATAACAGTGTCCGTCATCCACAGATCCCCAGTAATAGTGCCATCCACAGACCACCTAGTTCCAAACCCACAGCACACCTTTTGGTTAAAAATATTTTTTTTCTTATTTTCCTCCCCAAAAACCTAGGTGCGTCTTATACGCCGGTGCGTCTTATACGGCGAAAAATACGGTATGTTAACGGAAATATATAAAAAAAAAGTTATGGCTCAAGGAAGAAAAATGAAAAACGTAAAAATTGGAAAAAACCTCCAGTAGTGAAAGGGTTAAAGATAAAACAAGATGACTTTGTCCAAATACATAAAAGGTCCTTACAAGAGATAATGTGGACAGTTTATCGATGTATTTTTGGCAGGTTTCTTGCATAAATACATAAACATATGACCATGGAGCGGACTGCAGAACCTGTAGATGCGTATGAGATGAGACACATGGAAACAGTGATAATTCTAGAACAAAAATAAATTTAATATTTTATTTGTAAAACTATCAAATTAATTTTCATCTTTAACAATATATGCCAGATCCAAGATCAGACCAGCTGTGTCCACAGCCACCCTTATACCATTACATTTTGCAGTGAGGCTATCTAACACTAGAGGTTCTTTAGCTAATAATAGTGGAGAGATTTCTATCCGATGCCGGGGGCTGAACGGCTCAGATGGGCTCCCAAGAACAGACAACGTTAGACCATCTCTCCTCTGGAGAAGCTGACAGCCACACACATGTACAGCTTCTGTCTGGTCCACATCGACGGTGACTTCAGGAGGTATAGACCACACATGGCCGTCCTGTAAGTCCGTAAGCATTTCCCCGCCATCGTGTTCCAAACTTCGTGCCACAGCCTCTAATGAGGAGCAGAAGCAGTCAGCCACCAGCTTATACTCAGACGCTGTACATCCCAGGTCTTCAAGATGACTTCTGTGAATAATTGAACTCTGAAAACAGAAGATGAAAATAGGCAATACATTTATATATATATCTGATTTATAAAGCTGAGTGTATGTATGTATGTCCGCTAAAGGAATCCGCACAGTCGCATTTACAATGACGAAATTTGGCACACAGGTACATCAGGTGTCCTCGAAGGTTTTAGAACGAGTCTCGGCTCTCTAGGACGTACAGTTCCTGAGATATTACCGAACAATGCATTAGCCAATAGAAGCTTGCAGGCTTTTAGTCTCCACATACAGTTAACCATTTCACTACCATGCCACATTTCACCTTAAATCACAGGCCGATTTTTGCAAATCTGAAAAAGTCACTTTATGTGGTAATAACTTTAAAACGCTTTTACTTATCCAGGCCATTCTGTTTTCTCGTCACATATTGTACTTCATGACAGTGGTAAAATGGAGTAAAAATATTTCATTTTTATTTATAGAACAATAGATAGTAATAACTCCAAAAATAGTTATTACCTTACATTCCCCATATGTCTACTTCATGTTGGGATTATTTTGTGAATGATATTTTATTTTTTGGGGACGTTAGAAAGCTTAGAAGTTTATGAGCAAATCTTGAAATTTTTCAGAAAATTTTCCAAAACTAACCTTTTATGGATCAGTTCAGGTCTGAAGTCACTTTGTGAGGCTTAAATAATAGAAACCACCCAAAAATGACCCCATTTTAGAAACGACACCCCTCAAGGGCAAAAGCTGTATTA
Source organism: Bufo gargarizans (assembly GCF_014858855.1). Lineage (NCBI taxonomy): Eukaryota > Metazoa > Chordata > Amphibia > Anura > Bufonidae > Bufo > Bufo gargarizans. The sequence continues at coordinate 8,990,590 of NC_058083.1, forward strand.
TTCCAGATGAGGTGTGCACAACTAAGCTATATTTTATACACCCCTCAAGGTATTCAAAATTGATTTTACAAACTTTTGTAACCCTTTAGGTGTTCCACAAGAATTAAAGTAAAATGTAGATCAAATTTCCGAATTTCACATTTTTGGCAGATTTTCCATTTTAATAAAAAATTTTCCACTAACAAAGCAAGGGTTAACAGCCAAACAAAACTCAATATTTATCGCACCGATTCTGTAGTTTACAGAAATACCCCATATGTGGTCGTAAACTGCTGTACAGGCACACGGCAGGGCGCAGAAGGAAAGGAATGCCATGCGGTTTTTGGAGGGCAGATTTCACTGGGATCATTTTAAGCTGCCAAGTCACCCCTAGTGTAGAAACTCCAAAAAATAACCCCATTTTGGAAACTACGGGATAAGGTGGCAGTTTTGTTGGTACTATTTTAGGGTACATATGATTTTTGGCCGCTCTATATTGCACTTTTTTTGAGGCAAGGTAACAAAAAATAGCTGTTTTGGCACTGTTTTTATTTTTTGTTATTTACGATGTTCATCTGATAGGTAAGATCATGTGGTATTTTTATAGAGCAGGTTGTTACGGACTGAACAAAACCAAATATGACTATTTTTTCTTTGGTCGTTTGTTTCAGTTTTACATAATAAAGCATTTAAAAAGAAAATATATTTATTTTCTCCATATTCTGAAAACTTTTACTTTATTTTTACGGTGTTCATCTGAGGGGTTAGGTCATGTGATATTTTTATACAGCAGGTCGTTACGTGAAAAACTCATATGGTCGTGTGAACAAGCCCTAAAAAGGTGGAGCCTCTCTCTCCAACCTCAGTGGTTTACAAAGCATGAGAGTGACTCCAACCTAGGTTAGTTTGTCTAATATATATATATATATATATATATATATATATATATATGCTTGACAAAGGCCTCAGTGAGAAGGCTGAAACGTTGCTGGGAATAAAGTTTGGGGTCGTCACCCTGTCACCAAAAACTGGAAGTGCTGCCTCTTCATTCGGTGATTATATATATATATATATATATATATATATATATATATATATATACATACACACACACACACACACACACACACACACACACACATATATACATACACACACACACGTTTGGACACACCTTCTCATCCAAAGAGTTTTCTTTATTTTCATGACTATGGAAATTGTAGATTCACACTGAAGGCATCAAAACTATGAATTAACACATGTGGAATTATATACATAACAAAAAAGTGTGAAACAACTGAAAATATGTCATATTCTAGGTTCTTCAAAGTAGCCACCTTTTGCTTTGATTACTGCTTTGCACACTCTTGGCATTCTCTTAATGATCTTCAAGAGGTAGTCACCTGAAATGGTTTTCACTTCACAGGTGTGCCCTGTCAGGTTTAATAAGTGGGATTTCTTGCCTTATAAATGGGGTTGGGACCATCAGTTGCGTTGTGGAGAAGTCAGGTGGATACACAGCTGATAGTCCTACTGAATAGACTGTTAGAATGTGTACTATGGCAAGAAAAAAGCAGCTAAGTAAAGAAAAACGAGTGGCCATCATTACTTTAAGAAATGAAGGTTAGTCAGACCGAAAAATTGGGAAAACTTTGAAAGTGTCCCCAAGTGCAGTCACAAAAACCATCAAGCGCTACAAAGAAACTGGCTCACATGCGGACCGCCCCAGGAAAGGAAGACCAAGAGTCACCTCTGCTGCGGAGGATAAGTTCATCCGAGTCACCAGCCTCAGAAATCGCAGGTTAACAGCAGCTCAGATTAGAGACCAGGTCAATGCCACACAGAGTTCTAGCAGCAGACACATCTCTAGAACAACTGTTAAGAGGAGACTGTGTGAATCAGGCCTTCATGGTAGAATATCTGCTAGGAAACCACTGCTAAGGACAGGCAACAAGCAGAAGAGACTTGTTTGGGCTAAAGAACACAAGGAATGGACATTAGACCAGTGTAAATATGTGCTTTGGTCTGAGAAGTCCAAATTTGAGATCTTTGGTTCCAACCACCGTGTCTTTGTGCGACGCAGAACAGGTGAACGGATGGACTCTACATGCCTGGTTCCCACAGTGAAGCATGGAGGAGGAGGTATGATGGTGTGGGGGTGCTTTGCTGGTGACACTGTTGGGGATTTATTCAAAATTGAAGGCATACCGAACCAGCATGGCTACCACAGCATCTTGCAGCGGCATGCTATTCCATCCAGTTTGCGTTTAGTTGGACCATCATTTATTTTTCAACAGGACAATGACCCCAAACACACCTCCAGGCTGTGTAAGGGCTATTTGACCATGAAGGAGAGTGATGGGGTGCTGCGCCAGATGACCTGGTCTCCACAGTCACCGGACCTGAACCCAATCGAGATGGTTTGGGGTGAGCTGGACCACAGAGTGAAGGCATCTCTGGGAACTCCTTCAAGACTGTTGGAAGACCATTTCAGGTGACTACCTCTTGAAGCTCATCAAGACAATGCCAAGAGTGTGCAAAGCAAAAGGTGGCTACTTTGAAGAACCTAGAATATGACATATTTTCAGTTGTTTCACACTTTTTTGTTATGTATATAATTCCATATAAATATTTTTAATATATATATATATATATATATATATATAAATAGATGAGTGCACATAAGTTACTTTTAGCTCCCAAAAAGTGTGGCAGTTATCCGTGCCTTCACTGTGTAAACTGTAAGTACATGGTGAAGGGACGTGATTTCATTCATCCGAACACTGGAGTTATATATCCACTCAAATTTTATTTGACTTGTGATTCCAGTTACGTTATATACGTTTTATTGTGTCCCTGCAAGCTTTTATATGTAGGTGAAACTATATGTGACTTTAAATCCCGCTTTCTACACATATAGGACCTTTGGATGGATGGGTTCAGCTCAGCAGGAGGACAGATGTTCTGGATATGCACGGCTCATCCCGGACTATACTGTATATTTTTTTCTTCTTTTCTTCAATCATACTAATGCGTTTGCAATATGCGCTTTTTCCATTTATTATGGTCCATTCAAAATGCTTTTAGCCCGGTAAGGGTTAATATAGTGAGTGCTAGGGCATCAGTAATTTCTGTCCCCTTCCCCCCTTATTTACATAATTCGAGTGATAGTGCATCGTTGGATAGCACATCACCCGATTTTGTACCCTGGGTAAAGCATCTTGAATGACATTTGACTTTTGATGTTACTCCGTATTGATATTGACATACTCTGACGGTGGTGCCTGTGACGCGGCGATCATGTGACATACCATTGCGAACACGTGACCGCTCTTTCAATGACGTCACGGACATGCGCAAGTCTAGTTCCGGGACGCCGTATCCACGAGACACAGCACGCAATCCTGTATCCACCTGTCATCTGAGCTTGCCCGATTCCATGCCAGGCCCTCCTACAACGTCACACTTACAGGTGACAATTATTTAATCTTGATTATCATCACTTTAGGGTTATCAATATGTATTTCATGTACCGATGATTTTTGATATCTGAGTTATATGTATTCATGTATTTGATTGCACTGTCTCTCCGATATGACGTTCGGAAGTATTCACTAAATATGCACTGTATTTTATTTTCATTATTTCTGTTTAAGTATCACTTATATATGTTAATTGTGATGACTACATAAAAACCCACACTTGTATTGTATGCATTGCTTGAAAATGGTCCCAGTAAGCGGACCGAAACGTCGCTACCTGGGTGAATAAAGGATCCCACCATTTTTCACCAGACGGATGTGCTGCGGTGTGCTTATTTTTTTTGTCTACTTGACACTGTTGGACTTGGTGTCGACACCGCTGGCACCCAGCATCTTCTACGAGGATATATATATATATAAACACACACACACACACATATACATATATACACAGTTCATGCTTGCATTTAAAAGTTTAAAAGAGGGTGTCTGCTATGTACAATCCCTACTTCTTAGAAAGGTAAGCTGTTCTCAAACTGTCTTCCTGCTTGGATGACATCTCCAACGTTCAGCTGGAACCTTGGAGAAAACCTGCCAGTAAGTGTTCAATTTTCCTGTGGCGCCACAACAGGGGAAACGAAGCATTACAGGGTGGACAATCACATTAATGGGGTGTTTGTGTAATGGAGGACAAAAAAGTACACGTCCTCCAGAGTGAGGGGACAAGTCTGGCTCTCCCACCATTTATACCATCAGTATGGTATAAAACACATAGGAGGGAAACAGGTCTCATAAGTTTCCATATTGTAACACAATACACTGAGCTATAAATTAACTGTCTGGACACAACTGAGATAGGTGAACTATCCTGTAACAGCCTCTACTCAGGCCAAGAGATAAAGACCCTAAATAACAGACTCCCCCAAAGGAAGGATGACCCCCCCTGCATTTCCCTACAACCATCCATTAAAATAGCCCGTACATGGATGGCATCTGTCGACGTTTTATTTATTTTTTTGTAACAGCAGTGCATGCCGATTTTCCCTTTCCAGGACAGAGGGCTTGTGAAGAAAATCAGACATGTGAATTGGCATATTGACTATAATTTGTCAGTGTTCAGTCTGGATGTAAACCTATCACTCTGGTATACTTCGATCCTGAATGTAGCACTTCCTGTTTCTGTATCCAACCAAGCCCATGATGCACTTCTTTCTCTGCCACAGCTCCAGCCCTGCACAGCCACTTACTCTTCTATCACCGCTCCTAACAACACCCAGCTAGTTTATAGCTCCTCCCACCAGCTAGTTACATAGACACTCCCCTATCACTGCCGCTAACACAATTAACATAGACACTCCCCTATCAACACCCAGCTTGTTTATAGCTCCTCCCACTCAGCTAATTACATAGACACTCCACTATCACTGTCCTTTCCATGGACATAACAGTACAGGAAGTAAGAAAGAGCTGCAGGGACATGGTCATGTGACCACACCCTAAAATAGGAGCAATAATAGTAAAAGAAATACATTACAGCAACCTTCAGAAATGATAATTTAAAAAGATGTTGATTCGAACTGGAAAACCCCCTTTAAGATTTGCTCATCTAAATGATCCCTTAGGCCCCTTTTAGGCAAGCGAGTCCCATGCATTGGATTCGCAGCGCTGGTATGCGCCAGCTCCCTTCCTGACATCCTAGCACTGACGGTGTCGCATAGCATTATATTGATTCCCATCATTACGTATTATCCAATACATTCCAGAACTGTAAGGGTTACATAGCATCATAAATCAATTTAATGCTATGAGACCCCGGCAGTGCTGGGAGGTCAGGACTGGAGCTGCCGCATACTGGCGCTTCGGGTCAGATGCGTTTAACTCACTTGCCTGAAAGGGGCCTTAGAGGTCAGACCTCAATTCTCAAAATACACAACATGGCAACTCTGACTACAAGCCCGGCCTGTCACATGACCTCACACTGCTAAGCAACTCTAAAGGTGATTGACATAAATATGTTTAGTTTTTGCTTATAATTATATAATCACCTTATACCGGATATAGGCAGCTATATGTGCTTCAGTACAGCCTCCACCAAGCAGGAGCCAGGGGTCCTTTAAGAGAAGATTTAAAGTGTGCTCGGCAGTGTGACACGTCCGCTGAAAAGACAAATGAGAAATAAGAAAATTAAGAAATAGTACCATACCTAGATACAAAAAGCTAAATGGCAGATCAAGTATAAATCGCTTGCTTAGAGGGAGTCTGTCTCCGATGTGACGGCATAACCGCTCCCCTTGCAGTCCTCTGGCTTGGAGATCTCACACAAGCGCTTGCCAGTCACCTCCGGGTCCGCGCATGTGCACTGCTCTAACCACTATGGGCAGAGGCACCGGTCTTAACAGTGTGCATGCATTGGCCTGGCGATTGCGCAAGATCTCCAGGCCAGAGGACTGCAAGGGGAGCAATTATCCCGGCAGATCGGAGAGGGGCCGGGGCACTTACAGCCATAATGCCGACCTTGGGCACTTGCAGGACCAAATATGTATGGTCTTTATAACTAGATTTTGTACTCTTTATTTATCTTCCATTCAATGGGGGACACAGGCATTGACCATGGGTATAGCTATTGCCACTAGGAGGCGACACTAAGCAAAAAAAGCTCTAGCTCCTTCTCCTCTCAGCTATATCCCTCCTGCAGACATTGAGCTAATCAGTTTGTACAAAATCAGTAGGAGCAGCCAGAAGAAGCCAACAGAAAATAATAAGAAACCCAGAGATGGGTCAAGATCAAGAACCAGACGGACGTATCTAGGAGAACCAATAATGTACATACCGGGTGGGAGCTATGTCCCCCAATGAACTGAAGAGAAACAGATTTTACGGCAAGTACAAGATCTAGTTCTCATCTGTCTCATTGAAGGACACAGGCATTGGGACGTTCCAGAGTAGTCTGAGGGTGGGCTCAACTTCGACCCCCCTGCCATCAAAGAACCGCAAAACGTTTGCAAAACTCTACGCCCCAAAGAAGCATCAGAAGATGCAAAGGTGTGCACCCTGTAAAAGTATGCAAAGACGACCAGGTCGCTGCCTTGCACACCTGAAGGGCCGAAGCCCCATGATGCACCGCCCAAGAGGCTCCCACTGCCCGAGCCGAATGAGCGGTCACCCAGAAGGGCGGGGCCCGATCCTTAACGCGATCCCGCTTCCACAATAGCCAAACAAATCCATCGGGAGATGGAAGTCTTTGACGCTGCCAGTCATCTTCTTAGCCCTTCTGGAATCACGAACAAAGAATCCGTCCGCATGAAAGATGCCAATAGATACGGACTGCACTCACCAGATCCAGAGCATGGAGCGACTGTTCCTGAGGATGAGACTGGTCCGGACAAAATGAAGGAAGAATAATCTCCTCATTTAGATGAAATGCAGACACGCCCTTCGGAAGAAAAAACTAGACCGGATGAAGGACTCCCTTGTCCTGATGGCGGATCAGGAAAGGCGACCGACATGACAAAGCAGCGAGTTACGACACTCTATGGATGGAAATGACTGCACCAAAAAGTCCACCTTGTAGGACAGGAAGCAAAGGGACACCTGCTGCAAAAGCTCAAATAGAGAGCGCTGAGCACCGGTTTAAGGTCCAGGGATTCAATGGAAGTTGGTAAGTGGGGGCAGCGTCCGCCACCCCCTGCAGAAATGTCCTCTGATGCTGTCACCGTAGTATAAAGTGCACTACATGTAAAGGTGTGTTCACAGCTACAACTAGCGAGAAGGTTCCACCCCTAGAAGTGGGACGATGAACAGAATACTCCCCCTGCGGCAGAGTCCCACAGTAGGGGCACGGAATAAGAGTAGCCATAAAATCTATGGTCAGCGCAAGGCTGCCTCATAGGGGGGGAGGTCATAGCACAACTACGGTCTCTAGGGCCAGAGGACAGACTCCCCCTGACAATGAAGCCAAACCGCAGTAGTCACCAAGAGAATGGTACTAGTGCCATCCTCCAATTGAGAAGGAAGGAAACTGGCAAGCGGTGTATCTGTTCCACCTACTAACAGAGAATGGACGTCTAGCATGTTGAGTCAACAGCCTGTCAGCTACAGTCCCACCTAAGATGGAAAATGCGATAGAGAATCACTCTGCTGACTGAAGAGGGGAACCTTACCAGATGTATCACTACGGGTGTAAGCACTACTGGTTTTGCAACTACTCCTCAATAGGAGAGTAATGCTACCGGGTCTACCATATGCAATTGTGGTGCAACTAGTCCACCTACAGAAGGGGGAAATCCAAAAGGATAGATGACAACCAGTATTAGTGCCATTACTCCTCCTGCGGAGGGGATAATGCCCCAGGACGTATGGTATCCAGCAGAAGCGCAGTTACTCGCCTAATGAAGGAGGGTAATGCCATAGCCCGTATAGGAACCCGTGGTAGAGCAACTCCTCTATGGAAAGAGGGTAATACCACCAATTGTACAGTATCCAGAGCAAGTGCCAATACTCCTAATAGGGAAGGAGAGGAATGCCGTGGACGTATTAGATCCAGTAACAGTGCCACTACTCCACCTATGAAAGGATGGTAATGCTACCGGACATCCAGTATCCAGTGGTGGTGTAAATAGTCCGCCAACAGAAAGAGGACCCTGCTACCTGATGTATAGGATTCAACGGGAAACGCAGATACTCTGCCCAGAAAAAAAAATGTCCATTAAAAAAGGAGGATAATTCTAAAGGCTGAACCGCATCCAGTGGTGGAGCCATCACTCTGCCTATGGAAAGAGAATAATGGTACAGACTGTATGGCACCCAAAAGGAGCGCTATTACCCTGTCTATAGACGAAGGGTAATGGTACAAGCTTCACAGTATCCAGTGGAAGTGCACATACCCGCCTAGGAGGACCATGCCGCCGGTAGTACAACATCCAATGCAAGTGGAATTATTCCGCCTATGGAAGGAGGGTAATGCTACTGGCAGTACAGCATCTAGCGTACATGCAATTACTCCACTTAAGGAAGGAAGGTAATGCTGCAGGCAGTACAGCATCCAATGCAAGTGCATTTACTCCGCCTTTTGTGGAAGGAAGGTAATTCTACAGGTACTACAGCATCCTATAAAAGGAGGGTAATGCTACAGGCAGTACCGCCTCCATTGTAAACACAATTACTCTCCTAAGGAAGGAGGATAATGCTGCAGGCTGTACGGTATCTAGTCTAAGTGCATTTACTCCACCTTTTATGGAATGAGGGTAATGCTACAGACAGTACCGCATCCAAGGTAAATGCAATTACTTTGCCTAAGGAAGGAGGGTGATGCTACAGGCTTGTACTATATCCAGTGCACATGCAATTACTCCACCTTTTTATGGAAAGAGGGTAATGCTACTGGCTGTACGGTATCCAATGCATGTGCAATTACTCCACCTTTTATGGAAAGGGGGTAATGCTGCCGGCTGTATGGTATCCAATGCATGTGCAATTACTCCACCTTTTATGGAAAGGGGGTAATGCTGCCGGCTGTATGGTATCCAATGCATGTGCAATTACTCCACCTTTTATGGAAGGAGGGTAATGCTACCGGCTGTATGGTATCCAATGCATGTGCAATTACTCCACCTTTTATGGAAGGAGGGTAATGCTACCGGCTGTATGGTATCCAATGCATGTGCAAATACTCCACCTTTTATGGAAAGAGGGTAATGCTGCCGCCTGTACGGTATCCAATGCATGTGCAATTACTCCACCTTTTATGGAAGGAGGGTAATGCGGCTGTATGGTATCCAGTGTAAATGCAAATACTCCACTATGGGAGGGGTGTAATGCCGCGAATGAAGGGAGGGCCATGGTACAGGACATATGCAGCAAGCGGTATGCAAGCACACCACCTATTCATTGCCCCACAGGCCTAAGTGTAGTGTTCTAGGGCGATGGGAACTAAGCATAAAATAGGACTGGAGCTCCAAGAGTTAACAGTTGTTAGAATCACACTGAGCCCTCAACCTATTAACCCTTCCCTGAGTTATCTGAAAAAACAACATATCATCCTTAGCTTGTTCATCTGCTGATTGCACCTCAGAGATGCTTAACAAACATCTGAATACCTAGCCTTGAGCTTTCACAAGACAATGCATTTTCCCCCAGCCACAGGCTCTCTGAGGCAAGGAAGGTGTTAAACAGTAGGCCGGGGCTGGAGCTCAGTGGGCCACTGGAGGAGCGCACTCTGAGAACACAGTCCCCGACCCCAAACACACCGGAAAAATGCTGTGTAGTAGGCCGCAGAGCGGGGGCACGGATTACAAACAGGGTTGACAGGAAGCATTACCGGTTGGGGCGGCAATCAAGGAGGGAGCGGGAAAACAAACCAACGACATATCCCGGCCGTACAATAAGCCAGCCAGGAGCTTAGGAACTGCCTCAGTGAAGCTGGGGCCTCGACTACCAGAGTCTCCGGCAGTCTTTTTCTGCTAGGAGACCATACTTCCACTTTTCATATAAACCGCTCCAGACATAGACCGAAACGCTGGGATGAAATATCCACCATCCCCAAGCCTGGTCCTCCTTTTCTTCTGAAGAGCGGGAACGAGCAGGAAGTTTGGCCCCCCATTTCCTGAGTGGAAGTGCAGGCAGTTTTTACCCAGACTGCCTGAAGCTTCCCACTAAAAGAAAGAAAAAGACAAAATTAGTAAACCAGCAACGCAGGGGTCTGCCTCCTACAGACACAAAGCTAAAACTGATTAGCCCAATGTCTGCAAGAGGGATATAGCTGGGAGAAGGAGGAGCTAACACTTTTTTTTAAATCATTATAATTACATTATAATTTTGCACCCCGGTCTCGTTCATGCAGACGCAGGTACAGGAGCCCTGACCCTTTTTTACTAGAACAAAAAACACTGATCATATTAAAATCTGCTTAGCTGACAAGTGATCATATTTACCGTAAGCTCCTTTACAGAGGTCTCATTCCGGTTGCAGAGCACAATACTGCACACAGTAGTGTCAGAGGGGAGGAGATGCAGGTAGTGCTTATTCCCGTAGGACGCCTTACTGATCTGCTTGAGGCTACCATAGGAAACGTGGGAAAGCGGACAGAGAGAAGCTATAGGCTGGGCGCCTGTAATAGAATGGTAGAATACACAGAATTACATACATAATTGTAACACGGAAAACATTAATAAACTTATTCGGGGGGTTTAAAACTGGTACAGACCTAATAACTTGTACAAGAAAGGCTTGTATTACAGCCAGTGTTTTTTCGCTAACAAGCGTTTTTTCACGTAATACTGCTGCCGATTACCCTCGTTCACCAGGAAATCGCATCCTATATACAGGCACAACAATCATTGCCAGCAGCACATTGTGCAGTCTAATCACACCCTGCTGCAGCCAAATAATGATTTTGTATGGGGACATTGGCATTTGTGATCACTTCTCCCCATACTGTGGAGGAGATCGCTGCATGTAATTGCAGGGGTCTTCTTCACCGACGAGCAGGCGATGGTCGGGAAGATAAGGCTCATCTGCCAGTGTAATACAGCCCTTAGGTTGTGTTCAACCAGGAAGCAGCATCTGCCTCACTGCGCATGCGTCAGGTCACGAAGCCCAATCGAGGCAGGTGCGAGCACACAGAACTCTGTGTAAGCGGCAGTCATTTATATATAGGTCATACAGGAGGATTATCAGCTCAGTTAGATAATTCACATGTATACGTTTTGTGGACTGGAAGCTTCACATGGCTACATTGTTCAATGGCTCCGCTGCTGTACATGGACACCTGACAATCAAATGGGAGGGAGGAATGCATATGGGCACTGTGTAAGCTGTGCACCAAGCGCTCATGCCAGCCCCTTGGTGCTCCAAATTTCTCTTTTGCATAAATATAAGAACAATATCTCTGCTGCAGGGCAACCTACAGAAAATAAATAAAGGTATTATTTTACTCAGCGTGATCAACCCCACCAGGCACTATATCTGGTTTAATAGGGTTGATCGAGTCAATTAAAAATCCTCAGACAACCCCTACAACGGCTTAAAATAAAAATAGCATATTTTCCTGCTTCTCCAGTGCTGTTCTCTGCAGCACTCCCTAATGCTGTTTGTTTGCCCAGATAGAACACGCACACGCAAGTGCTGCAGCCAATCACTTTATCTTTATCAGTCTATAATGGAGGACAGCGATTGGCTGCAGTGGTCACATGCCAAATCCAAATCAGCAGCAGGAGTACCGAGGAGTGTTGGATAAAATGGAAATGGAAAAAAAAATGGATTTTTTTTTATTTAAAACATTATAGGGGGGGTCATATATGTAATATTGGAGTTAAAATGAACTTCAGGTGCAATTAGTTATCACTTCAGTGCGATGTATAACTTCCAATTCTCTAGTAAAGTAAAATACAAAGTTCTCACTGAAGCAGTAAAATTGAATAACTCACTGGTTGTGATGCTGAAAAGCAAAGGAATGGACTGCAATACCTCACTGGACCTGCGGACGGGTGTGGCACTGTTTTGCAGCGAGGCTCTTCTAGTCCTGTACATCCCATTTAATGCAATCCAACAAACTCAGAGCATCTCCAGTGGTGAAGAACTACTGATGTATAAGACCCTCGGCAGGGGCTTCAACCCTATGGACCCTCTCCAGAAATATCTTTAGGCATGTCAGTGGTAGCTGGTGGTACACCTTAATCCTAGCACATTATGTAAAACATCAATACATTATTACCTGTCATTTGACTTAAAGGTTCCATAAGAGCAGCTCCTAATCTGTCCACCTCAAGGACACCGTGTTCCTTCAGGTACTGTTTCAGCGATGGGTGGATCACTTTTTGACACAACACCATTTGCACGTGATCATCCACTAACCGTTTCCCTAAAACAATCAACTGCTCCAACATGACATTTTCTGGATCTACCCCGACCATAACCTCCATAGTGCCCTCTCCAGTATCACCAAGTTCTCCACATAATGACATGGAAAATAAGGCTAGCTTAATATTGGTGGAGGGTAGGCCTGAAGAAGGCCTCACTCTGCTCCAGGCTGGCTCTTCAATGAGCACTCCGGGAATAAAGACAGACTCCATTACACTTGGGCCTTCGACCGTCACGAACAGAGTTCTTCCTAAAAGCTGACCAGGACAGGACTCATCGGGGACTTTGTGGAGAAAAGCTTTTACAATCAGGAGGCTCACGTAATCGACTTCTTTCACCGTCATCATGCATGCTGGTTTGCTACTGAGTACGGACCGGGTAAAATCAAGAATTGATTTGCTGTAGTAAAGTCGACGTTGATTTTGCAAGCGCAGTCCTCAGACTTCAAGTAACTCAAGGAGGTGTCCAAAAGCCTCTTGTTTAATTTTATCACCTTGTGGGTTGAAACGGGTAAACTCAGGCACCTGTCGATCAGGCTGCAACAGAGGATTGCTGCAAAGAGTCCACAATCACTGAAGGCGGAGATATGATTACGGATGGAGGCGACAAGTAGCTGCAACGCAGGGTGGCTGAGGGACAATCCACCGAGTAATGCCGCGGACTGCGACGTCGTAGTAACACCCCCCCCACTACCATTGTGAATCTGCTTCAGTCTTCCATACGGGCCATAGCATGATGCCACCATCATCCGTATCACACTCAGTGCTTGCCGCAGTGATGCACTGGTGAAGGGCCCGGCTGCGCACCGTGATGGATTTTTCTGTTCAACTCTTTCCATTGTGACTATGTAAGAATTCCTACTCCTCAAGAAAATAAATCAGGTTAGGATTTAAAAATCACATCATTTATTAAGCTCACACCAACAGGGGGAAATGTGCAACACGACAGTTGTAGGTTGACAAGTACTCAACATGAGTGAATCCGGTGAACACGCATGAGGTGGGGTGTCATTCCCTGCTTCGAGAGTCTTTGACCGCCATGGTTTCTTTAGCAGAACTCTTTGCCACCTTCTGAATAAAATATGTCCCAAAGTGGATGCCTAGAAAGGAGATCCCAGCAACCCACAGCCAGTTCCTCCTCAAAAACGATTTCTGCTTCATGGCTCCCAGGTCAAGAAGAGCAGCTCCACAATCTGAAAAGCAAACATTGCAATTAAAGTCAAATACAAATTCAGATTCAAATCTCAAACTCGTCCTAAAATGTAGAACATTGGTGACATGTTTCCAAGTCTTGTCCCTGAAGGTGACTATGGGCATTGGAGCCTCCAATGCAGATGTGGATCGAGTCTGGCAGAGGGTGCCCTGCAGATCAGCTGCTTAAAGGGGTTTTAGCCATAATTGATGTAAAAGATGAAAATCAGACATCATATAGTACATGACTATACCTTTCTAACAAAGCTAGAACCAGCCCTGTACCTCACATGGAACCAGGGCACCAAAAAAAAAAAAAAAAAAAAAAAAAAAAAAACACTCAACGTACACCAAAAAGTCATATGATTAAATCCCAAAACGTATTAATATACAAAACATGAACACAAGAAAAGCTAAAAACAGGTTACGCAGTAAAGTCTCATTCACACGTCAGTGACTGCGAGTCAAGATGAGCGAAGCAACTTCGGATGCTACATCCGAAGTCGCTTCTCTAAAAAAAAATTGTTGTAATACTGTACGAAGATCCTTCTCCATACAGCATTAGAATGTACTGCCTCCGATGAGGCAAAGTCCGTTATTCACTAAGTTGCGCGCGACTTTGTTCAATAACTTCTGTAATTGATTATTACAGTGAAAAACCTTGTAACCAAATTCGGCTTCGGTTCCACGGTACCATAATAGAAGTCTATAGCCTGCATAATGAATCCGTCTGGTTTGCGTTATGCAGGAGAGGACTCCAGCAGAAGGTAAACGGGACGGATCAGTTTTGCAGCCCATAGACTTCTATTATGATGGAAAGAATAACGGAATGCCTCTAAAGACATTCCGTTATAGTCTGTGGTAACGGAATCCATAACGCAGTTCAGTAAATACCGCAACACAAACTTCAAAATATGAAATTCGCTTATCCCTAGGTTTGACCAATTTGGATGTTTGTATATTACTTTTAGGAGGACTGATGTTTGCACACGTTGTATTTCTCGCTCAGGCGCATAGCACCTGGCATTATTGATGTCGTATAGAGTTGTTGAACTTGTAGCTTTCACTTTATTATTTTTTGTCTGATTTGGGCATTTGAGATACTCGTTCTTCTGTAATACCGTACCCTATAGTGTGGGAGGTGCAGGCTTACTAATTATCTTTACCGCACACGTCCCGTGTAAGCCGTTTTTAACTTTTCTCATGATCATGTTTTGGATATTAATACATTTTGGTATTTAATCATGTGACTTTTTGGTGTGCGACATTTTTGTATTTTTTATCATCATAATTGGTTGCTGGGCTTTTGCACATGGCAGCACCCTACTGCCATCAGTTACATCAGTTGTGTCTGGCTCTGCAAATAAGGGTTTGGAGAGCTACAGGAACAGAGACTGAAGTTATAGTCACCTACCTAAAAAACCACCAGCATACCACTATTTGGCTTTTGCATCCGTTTCCTTGGCAGAAAGAAATCGAAAAATGGATGGCATCCGACCTTGCCCCTCAGGATGAAAGACTGGGTTTGACTGCATGTTATACCAGCCCCAGTGTATAACTCCGAGACCCGCTCCCATTACTATCAGAACTTTGTAGTTCTTCCACACTGACTTTAGTCCCATCACTGGCACCAATCTACACAAAAACAGAAGAAAAATGATGCCATAAAATAAAAACACAAAGAGAGATGAGGGACCAAGGAGGCCCCAGACATGCCGATCGTAGCCCTATACAACATGCTTTATATAGGAGTATAGCCATTTCTATTATATTCAGACTACAGGATGCATGCCGAATTTATATTACTGCACAGTTATCTCCCCTACAACCATAGGCCGCAGACGCCCACCGCATAACACAGGTCTCATCCGGTAAATATATGGCTACGCTAAACTACTTCACTATGAATTGTCTTTTGCTAGTGTCCATCCCTCCCATCCAGGAGGACACAGCATTAAAGGGGTATTCCATCCACTGAACAGGTCAGCCCACCAACCAAACATGATACACCTATCCCAATTTCCCCGAGCCGCACAACCACAAATGTGAGAAGTCTGAATAAAGCGGTGGTCGCGCACGCCTCCTACCGTTTCAGTCAATGTCTTTGGCCCTGATGGAAGCAACGGAGCATAACTCTAACTCATACCAAGTTTGCTGTATTCTTTGAGCTGTTTTGGCTACTAGGGGGGTGGACCTGTTTATGTAATAAGTGATGTCATGTTCATGGGTCACATGGTCTTTGTTCAGCTCAGTCTCCGTGAATGGGACTGTGCCACAATATCAAATCACAGCTGCTATACAATCAGTGTTCCCTTTAAGACGTGGCAGCTTCTACAGTCCCCCTGTGTAGAGCAGCAGGCCATGACTTCAGGTCCCACTCTGGGCTGCATGATGGCATGTTCCCAGTTTTGGGGCAGCCAGTGCACCCATCCCAGCATCCGAACTCAGAACAGGCACATGCCATGTGGCCCAAAGTGCTAGTTAGTCTCAAAATGTTCTTACAGGGTCCAAAGTTCCACCGCCCCCTCTTCCCGCTCTGCAGAGGTGTCCTCCTCTTCCTGCCGATCCAGAGTCCAGCCTCCAAAAGGCAGCGTGCCAGCAGAGCGCAGACTGTCGGCCGTTCAGACATTATTTGTGGCTATTTTTTTTTATTATTTTTTTAAGCCCGTAGAGCGTGACGTGCACTTGGTTACGGGTTATCACAGGCCCTCTCCTAAAAGAGAAGGGCCCCCATAAACCTTTCCCAGTCCCTCCGGGCCAGAAGGCTCCTGCAAGGGACCGAGACAAAACAGGCTACTTCCAGCCGAGGCAGAGTTCGCCCTGGCAACCCTCAGCCGAGGGTACGCCACGTCTGTACTCCTGCCTTCACCTAGGCTGCCACCCAAGGTGTCAGCACGGAGACTCAACTACTAGGCTGGGCTCTCCCCGGAGGTGACCCGTAAGGTCGATGTAACCCAGTACAGTTGGTGAGGTCAGCGCCCGACCTGAGGCCTGTAGGAGGGCCGCCACTGCCACCAATTAAAACATTAACAGGAGTGAAGCTGCCACTGCGCCATCAATGAAAATAATTAACCCCTAAATGTAAATGTATGGAGCGGCGCAGAGGTGGTTGAGGGGTTAGTCGAGATCGCCGTTCACAGTCATGGTGGACAGGTGCCGGCTGCATAATACAGCCGGTACCCGCTGCGTATAGAGTGGGCTCACCGCAGCAGCCAGCTGAATGCATTTGCATTTAGGGATTAATCATTTTCATCACTGGAGCAGTGGCCAGCGGCTACAGGCCCCCCTGTCAGAATTTTCATTGGAGGCAGTGGCAGCTTCCGATTGAAGCCCCAGCAGTGAAATCACGAGGTTCTGATCAGTTACCATGGCAGCCAGGATGCTACTGAAGCTCTGGCTGCCATAGTAATCTCCCTGCTGCTGTGTGCACAAAGCCCAAGGCAGCAGAGAGAGTGTGAAGTCCTATTCACCCTAATAGAACACCAAAATATTAAAAGTTTAAATAACCTCCCTTCCCCAATTTTACATATAAAAATATATAAAACAATAAAAAACTACAAAAAAAAAAAAAAGAATTATTACTTATTGACGCATCCTAAAAAGACTGGACTACAGCCAGTGGGGTCAGCGCCCGGCCCGAGGCCTGCAGCCGATGAGGTCAGCGCACGGCCCGAGGCCTGCAGCCGGTGAGGTCAGCGCCCGGCCCGAGGCCTGCAGCCGGTGAGGTCAGCGCCCGGCCCGAGGCCTGCAGCCGGTGAGGTCAGCGCCCGGCCCGAGGCCTGCAGCCGGTGAGGTCAGCGCCCGGCCCGAGGCCTGCAGCCGGTGAGGTCAGCGCCCGGCCCGAGGCCTGCAGCCGGTGAGGTGCAGGAGAACCAAATATTCTGGATTATGAGAAATACATAAACTCGTATGGTTAAGACCTGTTCACACTCTGCTCAGCCTCCTGCATCAGGTCCTGTGACAGATCACGCAACATGGCGCTTCTGTGCAGAAGGTGGTGGAGACGTTCTGGATTATTAAATGTATGGCTGACCCCATACAGTACAACGTCTCCTTGTGGCTGACCCCATACAGTACAACGTCTCCTAGTGGCTGCCCCCATACAGTACAACGTCTCCTTGTGGCTGCCCCCATACAGTACAACGTCTCCTTGTGGCTGCCCCCATACAGTACAACGTCTCCTTGTGGCTGCCCCCATACAGTACAACGTCTCCTTGTGGCTGCCCCCATACAGTACAACGTCTCCTTGTGGCTGCCCCCATACAGTACAACGTCTCCTTGTGGCTGCCCCCATACAGTACAACGTCTCCTTGTGGCTGCCCCCATACAGTACAACGTCTCCTTGTGGCTGCCCCCATACAGTACAACGTCTCCTTGTGGCTGCCCCCATACAGTACAACGTCTCCTTGTGGCTGCCCCCATACAGTACAACGTCTCCTTGTGGCTGCCCCCATACAGTACAACGTCTCCTTGTGGCTGCCCCCATACAGTACAACGTCTCCTTGTGGCTGCCCCCATACAGTACAACGTCTCCTTGTGGCTGCCCCCATACAGTACAACGTCTCCTTGTGGCTGCCCCCATACAGTACAACGTCTCCTTGTGGCTGCCCCCATACAGTACAACGTCTCCTTGTGGCTGCCCCCATACAGTACAACGTCTCCTTGTGGCTGCCCCCATACAGTACAACGTCTCCTTGTGGCTGCCCCCATACAGTACAACGTCTCCTTGTGGCTGCCCCCATACAGTACAACGTCTCCTTGTGGCTGCCCCCATACAGTACAACGTCTCCTTGTGGCTGCCCCCATACAGTACAACGTCTCCTTGTGGCTGACCCCATACAGTACAACGTCTCCTAGTGGCTGACCCCATACAGTACAACGTCTCCTAGTGGCTGACCCCATACAGTACAACGTCTCCTAGTGGCTGACCCCATACAGTACAACGTCTCCTTGTGGCTGCCCCCATACAGTGTAACGTCTCCTAGTGGCTGACCCCATACAGTATAACGTCTCCTTGTGGCTGCCCCCATACAGTGTAACGTCTCCTAGTGGCTGCCCCCCATACAGTACAACGTCTCCTTGTGGCTGACCCCATACAGTACAACGTCCCCTTGTGGCTGACCCCATACAGTACAACGTCCCCTTGTGGCTGACCCCATACAGTACAACGTCCCCTTGTGGCTGACCCCATACAGTACAACGTCCCCTAGTGGCTGACCCCATACAGTACAACGTCCCCTAGTGGCTGACCCCATACAGTACAACGTCCCCTTGTGGCTGCCCCCATACAGTACAACGTCTCCTTGTGGCTGCCCCCATACAGTACAACGTCTCCTAGTGGCTGACCCCATACAGTACAACGTCTCCTTGTGGCTGCCCCCATACAGTACAACGTCTCCTTGTGGCTGCCCCCATACAGTACAACGTCTCCTTGTGGCTGCCCCCATACAGTACAACGTCTCCTTGTGGCTGCCCCCATACAGTACAACGTCTCCTTGTGGCTGCCCCCATACAGTACAACGTCTCCTTGTGGCTGCCCCCATACAGTACAACGTCTCCTAGTGGCTGACCCCATACAGTACAACGTCTCCTTGTGGCTGCCCCCATACAGTACAACGTCTCCTAGTGGCTGACCCCATACAGTACAACGTCTCCTTGTGGCTGCCCCCATACAGTGTAACGTCTCCTTGTGGCTGCCCCCCATACAGTATAACATATCACCTAAGCTCATACATATATGTCACCTATCCCTCCATACATACACAGTACATGTCCCAACCCATGTACCTGAGGACTTAGGAAGGAGAACATGACCTAACCTGTGCATACATGGTTATTACATTCATGTGACCAGTTACCTACAGCTCCTTAATACAGAATGCACATATGACATGTCCTATATGACATACTCAGGACTAGAGATGAGCGAACTTCTGTTTTAAGTTCGGCGTCTAAAGTTCGGGGGCGGGTTAGCGGAGAATCCCGATCTGGAACCGGATATGGATTCCGACTTCCGTTGTGGTCCGTGGTAGCGGAATCAATAATGGCCGATTATTGATTCCGCTACCACGGACCACAACGGAAGTCGGAATCCATATCCGGTTCCAGATCGGGATTCTCCGCTAACCCGCCCCCGAACTTTAGACGCCGAACTTAAAACAGAAGTTCGCTCATCTCTACTCAGGACGTACATATGGAGCACATCCATGTAACGTGTCCTAAGCCCTCAGACTCATTACATGCGCTTCTCATGTCTCCACACATGGACTGGTTACATACATAACACATGTCCAAACCCATGGAGCCAGAACATGCCACCTGTAAATGACCACATACCAGTAGTAGTATGTCACCTGTATCTCCTGACATACAATATACATACATGTCCTACCCCTGGCCTGACATATAACATGTCACCTGAGGAGATACCATAACACGGACTGACCTCCTGGCACCGCTGCCGCCTGTCCCCGCAGTCTTCCTGCCAGTCTCTCCGGAGGAGGGTTGTGACGTCACTGCACTGGTCACCTGCTCCTTCTTGCTCACATGACCAAATGTGGGCAGTGCTGGCAAACACCGACTGCAGGAGCTTGCGGGAACACAGCCCCTCCTCCTTCCACAAGCTCTCGCAGTCGGTGTTTGCCAGCACTGCCCACTTTTGGTCATGTGACCATGAAGGAGCAGGTGACCAGCGACGTCACAAACCTCCTTCTAACTACTCCATTCTAGCATCTACCATATGGACAGGGATGCCCGGGCACAACAGGCCTAGGTCCAGCCTCCTTCACTCCAGACTCCTCCCAGTACTCCCACTGTTCTCGCCCATAAAAAAACAAAACGGCGGCCATCTTGGTCCTCCACCTCCTGGGAGGCAGGGTGCATTGTGGGAAGGAGGCGGCGAGACGCAGAGCGGTATAAATAGGCGGGGCGCGACGCAGAGCGGCCATTTTATAGCTTGTGTGTGAAGGGGACGCTTGTATAGAGCGTACATTTCAGAAAAAATAGGCGTTTATTTATCTAAGTTCTCGGTTTTTGTGAGAATAATGAACCGAGGAGGAAAAGGAGAAGGAGTTGTGAGGAGAATAGGAGAGAGCAGGGCGCTCATTAATAGTGGAGGGAGAGGAGAAGCTGAGGGGAATAGGACTAAGCACATGCGTTATACCCTGAGCAGTCAGCAGTTACACAAAACACTCGCTTTTTTCTGTAAGAAGTCAGGCCTTTTTATATTAACCCCTTAGAAACGGCAAATGTGCTTTTTTTGTTTTGTTACTTTAACGGTGCTGCAGCCGGAGACTGACCTGATGGGCTGCTCGTCAGGCTGTGTTCACATGACATGTAGTCAAGTATTTACCGTGCACGATTTGAAAAAAAATAAAATAAAAAAAAAGTACATGTTAAATAGATTTTAGAATGGACCTGAGGCATCAGTTTAATGGAGGTTTTTTTTTTAACTCTAAATCAAGGGCCACAAGGGTCTTACTCTTTAGTAACCAGCCTATTCTGGGCCTTACTGTCCAAGTGATTTATTTTTTTTGATCGCCGCCTTCTAAGAGCTATAACTTTATTTTTATTTTTCACTTTACGTAGGTGTGTGAGGGCTTGGGTTTTTGGGGCACACAACTCTCTGAGTAACTTTTAAGGCTCATTCACATAGTCTTGTTATTTGCCGTCTGCTCAGTTCAGCAAAATATTCCGCCCAAAAAATATATTTTGCTGATCTGCAAAAAAACGGAAGGCAATATTTTAATAGAGATTCAAAGGTGACATAACAGGGAGTTAAAGTTTGCGGATACGGCAATATCCAGATTACATACGGAACACATCCCGCTTGCAGTCTGCGTTTCTGCGGAACCGTAGACTGTAATGGAGCCTTGAACCGCATCTTGCGGACTAGTATAAGACATGGTGTGCTCTTTGAGGATTTTGTGGCTTAATAGAAATGAATAAGTGCATCTGATCCGCAAAAATGTGGAACGAAAAATATAGTCATGAGATTGGGCCCTTTTTAACTCTGGCAGGGAAGTGGGAAAAAACAGCAATACTGCCACTGAGATTTTACATTACAAGTTTTATATTTTTTGGCATAAATAACTATTCTCTGGGTCAGTACGATTACAGCGATACCAAAAACATTTTTTTTGTTTTGTTGCTTTTCTACAATAAAAAGATAAATGTGTTTGCATCACTGCATCCCCAAACCCTTAACTTTAATTTACTTTCTACGGCGCTGTGTGGGACTTTATTTTCGCAGGACCACTTTGTTTTCATTATAATTTTGGGTCACAATAACACTTATTGATCACTTTTCTTTTTTTGTGGTGAATAATCCACCCCCAAAGAAAAAACAACTAGTACCACACCTTTGTATTACATATAAATCTTTATTAATACATGACAAATCACATTAATAGTGCAGCACAAAACCTCCCGATATTATAGCAAACACCTCCGACATACAATGCCGCCTTCTCTATGTCACTAATGTACCATACAGACCAAATAAGCAAACAGATTCCCGAAGAGAAATACAGACCAGCACTCTGGCAGCAGTGGTACCCGACGTATATTTCGCCCAGCTTCTTGGGTGCTAAATTTGTGAACACAGACTTATACATTGCAGTGCTGTAGGTCCGGTCAGCACCGGCAGAGCACACTGACCTATGTTGTACTTTCTAATGGCACCATTTACGGTTGCATACCATGTAGTGTAAAAAGGAAAAAAAAATCCAAATGGGGTAGAATTGGGAAAATTCTGACAGGATTTTTATTTTATTTTTTTACGCTATACACTATGCAGTAAAATTGACCTGTTAACTTCATTCTCCAGGGCAGTATGGTTACGATACCATACTTGTATAATTTTTCTTGCGTTTTAATGGTGAACAAAAAATGTAAACCTTTGAGGAAAAAATTTATATCACCATATTTTGACCCCCTATAACTTTTTGTACTTATGTGTACGCTGTGTGAGGGCTCATTTTTTGCGGGGCGATCTGTACTTTTTAGTGATATCAATTTGAAGTGTGTGCAACGTTTTGATCACTTTTTATAAAAAAAATTATCAGGGAGTTGAAGTGACAAAAATTGTGAATATTTTTTTTTTCCTGTTACACCATTTGCCGTATGGCATTAATATTGTTATATTTTAATTGTATGGGGATTTTCGCACGCGACTATACGCATGAAGTTTTTTTATTTTTTTATTGGTTAACAGCAAAATTTTGATTTTGCTGACAGGCCTGAATTGGCAGACATGGATTTTTTGTGACATGTCGCATTAAAAAATTTCCAGAGATCCCCAGAAATTAAAAATACCAAGAAGTGACCCCATTTTGGAAAAAGCACCCCCGTACGAACATTTTAAGTGGTAGAAAGGGTACTTTTCAACAAACGGGTATCTCACAGAAGGCAGTAAAACTTGTTTAAGGATTTCAAAGAACACATTTCTGAAAATGAAAAATTTCTAGCAGACCCCAATTTTTCACTTTCACAAGGGGTTAAAGGAGAAAATGCACCCAGTATATGTTCCCCATTTTCTCCCCATTCAGGAAACACCTCATATGTGCTTGTAGTCTGCTGTATGGGCGCATAGCAGGGCTCTAGAGGCAACGTGCAAAATATGTGTTTTGTAAGCTTGAATAAACAGACATGTCGTCTGACGTCCCCAGAAATTAAAAACCCCAAGAAGTGACCTCATTTTGGAAAGAGCAACCCCGTACGAACAAATTTAGTAGAAAGGGTACTTTTCAGCAAACAGGTGTCTCACAGAAAGCAGAAACACTTGATAAAGGATTTCAAAGCACACTTGTTGAAATTTAAATTACTAGCAGACTCAAGGATTTCAAAGCACACATTTGTGAAAAAAAATTACTAGCAGACCCCAATTTTTTTCCACAAGGGGTTAAAGGAGAAAATGCACCCCAGTATGTGTTCCCCATTTTCTACCCATTAAGGAAACACCCCATATGTGCTTGTAGCCTGCTGTATGGGTGCACAGCAGGCAAACAGCAAAATATGGATTTTGCTGGCAGGCCTGAATTGGCAGACATAAATTTTAGGTGCCATGTAGCATAAAAAAATTTCCTGAGGTCCCGTAAAATTAAAAACTATAAGAAGTGACCCCATTTTATAAAGTGCACCCCTGTATGATCATATTAAGTGGTAGAAAGGGTACTTTTCAGCAAACAGTTCTCAGAAAAGGCAGACACACTTGTTAAAGGATTTCAAAGCACACCTTTGTGAAAAAAAAAAAAAATTACTAGCAGACCCCAATTTATTTTTTTCACAAGTGGTTAAAGGAAAAAATGCACCCCATTATGTGTTCCAGATTTTCTCCACTCTCAGGGGAAAGACCCCATATGTGCTTGTAGCCTGCTTTATGGGCGCACAGCAAGGCTCTAAAGGCAAAGTGCAAAATATAGTTTTTGCAGGCTTCAATAAACAGACATAAATTTTACGTGCCATGTCGCATGAAAAAATTTCCTGAGGTCTCCAGAAATTATAAACCCCAAGAAGTGACCTTATTGTGGAAAGAGCATCCCCGTACAAACATTTTAATTGGTAAAAAAAATTACTTTTCGGCAAACAGGTGTCTTACAGAAGGCAAAAATTCTAGTTAAATGATTTCAAAGCACATATTTCTGAAAATGAAAAATTACTAGCAGACCCCAATTTTTCACTTTCACAAGGGGTTAAAGGAGAAAATGCACCTCAGTATATGTTCCCCATTTTCTCTCCATTCAGGAAACACCCCATATATGGGCACACAGCAAGCAACGAGCTAAATGTGAATTTGGCTAGCCTGAATTGCCAGACATGGATTTTTATTGACATGTCGCATTAGAAAATTTCCTGAGGTCCACAGAAATTGAAAACACCAAGAAGTGACCCAATTTTGGAAAAAGCACCCCCGTACAAACATTTTAAGTGGTGGAAAGGGTACTTTTCAGCAAACAGGTGTCTCTCAGAAGGCAGAAACACTTGTTAAAGGATATCAAAGTACACATTTGTGAAAAAATAAATAAAAATTACTAGCAGCTCCCAAATTTTTCCCCACAAGGGATTAAAGAAGAAAATGCACCCAGTATGTGTTCCAGATTTTCTCCCCATTCAGGAAACACCTCATATGTGCTTGTGGCCTGCTGTATATGCGCACAGCTGGCCAACAGCTAAATGTAAATTTGATTGGCCTGAATTGGCAGACATACATTTTTGGTGCCATGTCGCATAAAAAAAATTCCTGAGGTCCCCAGAAATTAGAAACACCAAGAAGTGACCCCATTTTGGAAAGAACACTCTTGTAAGAATATTTTAAGTGGTAGAAAGGGTACTTTTCAGCAAACAGGTGTCTCACAGAAGTCAGTAACCCTTGTTAAGGGATTTCAAAGCACACATATCTGAAAATAAAAAATTACTAGCAGACCCCAATTTTTCACTTTCACAAGGGGTTAAAGGAGAAAATGCACCCAGTATATGTTCCCCATTTCCTCCCCATTCAGGAAACACCTCATATGTGCTTGTAGCTTGCAGCTTGCTGTATGGGTGCACAGCTGGCAAACAACTAAATGTGAATTTGGCTGGCCTGAATTGGCAGACATGGATTTTTGGTGCCATGTCGCATTAAAAAAAATTCTGAGGTCCCCAGAAATTAAAAACACTAAGAAGTGACCCCATTTTGGAAAGAGCACCCCCGCACAAACATTTTAAGTGGCAGAAAGGGTACTTTTCAGCAAACAGGTGTCTCACAGAAGGCAGAACCACTTGTTAAAGGATTTTAAATCACACATTTCTAAAAATGAAAAATTACTAGCAGACCCTGATTTTTTATTTTCACAAGGGGTTAAAGGAGAAAATGCACCCAAGTATGTGTTCCCTATTTTCTCCCCATTCAGGAAACACCTCATATGTGCTTGTAGTCTGCTGTATGCCCGCACAGCAGTGCTCTAGAGGCAACGTGCAAAATATGTTTTTTGTAAGCTTGAATAAACAGACATGTATTTTTAGGTGCCATGTCTCATTAAAAAAACATTTGAGGTTCCCAGAAATTAAAAACCCCAAGAAGTGACCCCATTTTGGAAAGAGCAACCCAGTACAAACAAATTTAGTAGAAAGGTGTCTCACAGAAAGCAGAAACATTTGATTAAGGATTTCAAAGCACACTTGTGGAAATTGAAATTACTAGCAGACTCAAGGATTTCAAAGCACACATTTGTGAAAAAAAATTACTAGCAGACCCCAATTTTTTCCCCACAAGGGGTTAAAGGAGAAAATGCACCCCAGTATGTGTTCCCCATTTTCTCCCTATTAAGGAAACACCCCATATGTGCTTGTAGCCTGCTGTATGGGTGCACAGCAGGCAAACAGCAAAATATGGATTTTGCTGGCAGGCCTGAATTGGCAGACATAAATTTTAGGTGCCATGTAGCATTAAAAATTTTCCTGAGGTCCCCAGAAATTAAAAACCATAAGAAGTGACCCCATTTTGGAAAGTGCACCCCCCCCGTATGATCATATTAAGTGGTAGAAAGGGTACTTTTCAGCAAACAGATCTCAGAAAAGGCAGAAACACTTGTTAAAGGATTTCAAAGCACATCTTTGTGAAAAAATAAATAAATTACTAGCAGACCCCAATTAATTTTTTTCACAAGTGGTTAAAGGAGAAAATGCACCCCATTATGTGTTCCAGATTTTCTCCACATTCAGGGGAAACACCCCATATGTGCTTGTAATATGCTTTATGGGCGCACAGCAAGGCTCTAAAGGCAAAGTGCAAAATATAGTTTTTGCAGGCTTGAATAAACAGACATAAATTTTACGTGCCATGTCGCATGAAAAAATTTCCTGAGGTCTCCAGAAAATTATAAACCCCAATAAGTGACCGTATTTTGGAAAGAGCATCCCCGTACAAACATATTAATTGGTAAAAAATTTACTTTTCAGCAAACAGGTGTCTTATAGAAGGCAACAATACTAGTTAAATGATTTCAAAGCACACATTTCTGAAAATGAAAAATTACTAGCAGACCCCAATTTTTCACTTTCACAAGGGGTTAAAGGAGAAAATGCACCCCAGTATATGTTCCCCATTTTCTCTCCATTCAGGAAACACCCCATATATGGGCACACAGCAAGCAACAAGCTAAATGTGAATTTGGCTGGCCTGAATTGGCAGACATGGATTTTTATTGACATGTCGCATTAGAAAATTTCCTGAGGTCCACAGAAATTAAAAACCCCTAAGAAGTGACCCAATTTTGGAAAAAGCACCCCCGTACGAACATCTTAAGTGGTGGAAAGGGTACTTTTCAGCAAACAGGTGTCTCTCAGAAGGCAGAAACACTTGTTA
Organism: Bufo gargarizans; assembly: GCF_014858855.1. Taxonomy (NCBI): domain Eukaryota; kingdom Metazoa; phylum Chordata; class Amphibia; order Anura; family Bufonidae; genus Bufo; species Bufo gargarizans. The sequence continues at coordinate 9,017,442 of NC_058083.1, forward strand.
AAGGATATCAAAGTACACATTTGTGAAAAATAAAAAACTACTAGCAGCTCTCAATTTTTTCCCCACAAGGGATTAAAGAAGAAAATGCACCCCAGTATGTGTTCCAGATTTTCTCCCCATTCAGGAAACACCTCATATGTGCTTGTGGCCTACTGTATATGCGCACAGCTGGCCAACAGCTAAATGTAAATTTGGTTGGCCTGAATTGGCAGACATAAATTTTAGGTGAATTGGCAGACATAAATTTTAGGTGAATTGGCAGACATAAATTTTTGGTGCCATGTTGCGTTAAAAAAATTCCTGAGGTCCCCAGAAATTATAAACACCAAGAAGTGACCCCATTTTGGAAAGAACACCCTTGTAAGAATATTTTAAGTGGTAGAAAGGGTACTTTTCAGCAAACAGGTGTCTCACAGAAGTCAGTAACACTTGTTAAGGGATTTCAAAGCACACATATCTGAAAATAAAAAATTACTAGCAGACCCCAATTTTTCACTTTCACAAGGGGTTAAAGGAGAAAATGCACCCCAGTATATGTTCCCCATTTCCTCCCCATTCAGGAAACACCTCATATGTGCTTGTAGCTTGCTGTATGGGTGCACAGCTGGCAAACAACTAAATGTGAATTTGGCTGGCCTGAATTGGCAGACATGGATTTTTGGTGCCATGTCGCATTAAAAAAAATTCTGAGGTCCCCAGAAATTAAAAATACTAAGAAGCGACCCCATTTTGGAAAGAGCACCCCCGCACAAACATTTTAAGTGGTAGAAAGGGTACTTTTCTGCAAACAGGTGTCTCACAGAAGACAGAACCACTTGTTAAAGGATTTCAAATCACACATTTCTAAAAATGAAAAATTACTAGCAGACCCTGATTTTTCATTTTCACAAGGGGTTAAAGGAGAAAATGCACCCAAGTATGTGTTCCCTATTTTCTCCCCATTAAGGAAACACCTCATATGTGCTTGTAGCTTGCTGTATGGGCGCATAGCTGGGCTCTAGAGGCAACGTGCAAAATATGTTTTTTGTAAGCTTGAATAAACAGACATGTATTTTTAGGTGCCATGTCCCATTAAAAAAACATTTGAGGTCCCCAGAAAAAAAACCGAAGAAGTGACCCCATTTTGGAAAGAGCAACCCCCGTACGAACAAATTAATTAGTAGAAAGGGTAGTTTTCAGAAAGCAGAAACACTTGATAAAGGATTTCAAAGCACACTTTTGTGGAAAAAAATTACTAGCAGACCCCAATTTTTTCCCCACAAGGAGTTAAAGGATAAAATGAACCCCAGTATGTGTTCCCAATTTTCTCCCCATTCAGGAAACACCTCATATGTGCTTGTAGCTTGCTGTATGGGCGCGTAGCTGGGCTCTAGAGGCAACATGCAAAATATGTTTTTTGTAAGCTTGAATAAACAGACATGTATTTTAGGTGCCATGTCTCATTAAAAAAACATTTGAGTTCCCCAGAAAAAACCCCAAGAAGTGACCCATTTTCTCCCCATTAAGGAAACACCCCATATTTGCTTGTAGCCTGCTGTATGGGTGCACAGCAGGCAAATGGCAAAATATGGATTTTGCTGGCAGGCCTGAATTGGCAGACATAAATTTTAGTTGCCATGTAGCATTAAAATTTTTCCTGAGGTCCCCAGAAATGAAAAACCTTAAGAAGTGATCCGATTTTGGAAAGTGCACCCCCCGTATGATCATATTAAGTGGTAGAAAGAGTAATTTTCAGCAAACAGGTGTCTCACAGAAGGCAGAAACACTTGTTATAGGATTTCAAAGCACACCTTTGTGAAAATAAAAAATCACTATCAACCCCAATTTTTTACTTTCACAAGGGGTTAAAGGAGAAAATGCACCCAGTATATGTTCCCCATTTTCTCCCTATTCAGAGGAGACACCCCATATGTGCTTGTAGCCTGCTGTATGGGTGCACAGCAAGCAACGAGCTAAATCTGAATTTGGCTGGCCTGAATTGGCAGACATGGATTTTTGGTGCCATGTCGCATAAAAAAAAAAATCTGAGGTCCCCAGAAATTAAAAACACTAAGAAGTGACCCCATTGTGGAAAGAGTACTCCTGCACAAACATTTTAAGTGGCAGAAAGGGTACTTTTAAGCAAACAAGTGTCTCACAGAAGGCAGAATTACGATTTTGAATCACACATTTCTAAAAATGAAAAATTACTAGCAGACCCTGATTTTTTATTTTCACAAGGGGTTAAAGGAGAAAATGCACCCAAGTATATGTTCCCTATTTTCTCCCCCCTTCAGGAAACACCTCATAAGTGCTTGTCGTCTGCTGTATGGCCGCACAGCAGGGCTCTAGAGGCAATGTGCAAAATATGGTTTTTAGTAAGCTTGAATTAACAGACATGGATTTTAGGTGCCATGTCTCATAAAAAAAAAAAATTCTGAGGTCCCCAGAAATTAAAAACCCTAAGAAGTGACCCCGTTTTGGAAAGAGTACCCCCGTACAAACATTTTAAGGGTGGAAAAGGCACTTTTGACCTCACAGCTGTCTCACAGATAAGAATATGTAGTGGTTATTGGAATGTTGGAAAGGGAATATGCAAGCGTGTGCCCTCCTAAAAACCTTCAAAGACGCTTGGCTATATAAATACATCTTTGTAGGAGGAAGTCATGTCCCCATATGTGAAATAATCACCATCTCAATATGGAGCAAGCACCCAACACTGCGCCACGGCCGTTGCGTCTTCCTTTACTCAATGCGCATGCTCCAGTTCTTATTGCCACATCCCCTTTCCGCTAGCGGTCGCCATCTTATTTAAGGGCTAAGAAATGGGCATACTAATTTTTCTATTTTCTAGATATATAATCACCATCTATACCCACCGTTCAACTATAAACATCACATTGCCGGGCAACTATATTGGTCATGCTCACACTAAAATCCCCTGCGTTATACGTTGTTGGAATCAAAGGTCACGGATCAAGACCAGTCAATTTACCTAGCTTTATCTACTATTAACCCCTCAGGCTTTATTCAAACAATGTATATTCTATCATATATAGCTAAAAGTTGTTAAACAATAGATTTATGCTTCATGACAATATGGGCCATAATCTCCCTCTTCCATGATTTGAATCTTCAGTACTACAGTAGAGTAAAACAAGATGAAATAATAAACAACCATATACTAATTTTCTTCCAAAATAATACCTAAAATAGTGCACTAAAATTCACTAACTCTAATAGCAAGATACAGGAGACTTTATAAGTCTAGGGCTAGGATACATCAACTCATCATACCAAATTCAACCCTAAAGTCTACATTTAGTACATTTGGTCTTAAAAGAGTACAAACGGAATATCCATCGCAATTCACTTTTCTTTAATAGTGATAATCTATCTCACCCTCTCTTTGGCATTTTTACTTGGTCCAAAATCATAAACTTCAGTTCATTTTCTTTGTTTCATGTCCACAAAGTGTTTTGATACTGGTAAATCCTTTCTTTTGTTTCTAATGGTCTGTGTATGATTATTGAGTCTAGTTTTCATATCACAGGTGGTTTCCCCCACATACTGTATATGTAGAGAGAGAATAGAGAGCGAGGGTTAATCAGATCTTAGGGACTGGTTTATCCAAAAAGATAAGAACTCAAGGTGCCAGTGGGATAGGTGTGTTTGAGGTGATAGAATAAGTTACTTCTATAGCCGGAATGGTGGATGGAGGAAAAGGAGAATAAGGTTGCAAGTAAGTGATATAGGGGGTGCGTTTGCTACTGGGATAGCGATGTGGGGGTTTAAACAAGAATTTTGTAGAGAGGGCTGGTATCATGTGGGCTCCTTCATTAAGAATGGACACAGAAAGCAGACCTGGACAGTATTTGTCCCAGATAAAAGCGCCAGGCCCCCCAAAAACTAAGTAGTACTGAGGTGATGACACATGTAAAGGGGTAAGATCACAAACACGAAGATTTTTTTTCCAGATTTTGCTCACCTATAAGATAAAGTTTATAGGGGTGACCACAATATAATAAAATTGGTGTTAAAGAGAGGCTTAGAATTAGCTACTGTGTCTACACAGAAGTAAAAACGCGTAAAGAAGGGATTAAAAAGTAATAAATAGAATATTAAAATATTGATCCAAAATGTTGTTTACTCACTTCACTGAGTAGGGAGTGGTCTGCTGGATAAGCTTAAGACACCAGCAGAACCTCCTACCCCCCCTAGCCAGAATCGCTTGTAGAATGACAGATATTGATGGCAGCCAATTCACAGGTAGCTTCAAATCAATTATTTTATTATAAAATAAGGCTCAACGCCTTTCAGGGTACAAAGATGGGGACCCCTTCATTAGGAGCTTTACATATATAATAATGGTGTATACACATACCTTGATATATATTGTTTTAGAATTTCCGCCAAAAAGAAGGGGGCGTTGCTCAGTTCCGGTGCCGTGTGCGCCTTTACTCAGTTCTGGTGCCGTGCTATACTTTGCGCATACTTCCGTTTGCTGTATGTTCCACCATGGCACGCATTTCCGGTTCTCTTGCGATTGCTTCTAGTTTTGATTCTACTGCTCTGTGTTTGCTTCCGGTCCCTGCGATCAAAACATGTTGTAGAGGCAATAATAAAACTATTTAACTGAATTTTGGTTTGGTTTGAATTTCATGATTTAATATATACATATTCCCTTGTAAATTTAAGTTTTATTAATTTTTTGAAGTGTAAAAGAGAAAAATTGTTTTACAACATAGTAAATCAGGATAACAAAGGATAAGCAGGTCATCAAGTACAAAAAATTATATAAAGATTCTCGATCAGTTAGGCTAGTACCCCCAAAAGAGGAAAATTTTTTGTGTGAGAAATAAACATATATGACTCTCAAAGGTTAGTCTGTTAATCAGACATAATTGTCGCCTAAACCCTGTGTCTTAAGGTAGAAAACTTGAGTATAGAGATTAATCATATCAGGCCTTAAAACCTAATCACAACACCAGTGGTGTTTCAAACAATTTGAGGAGCATTATAAAGTTTCAATAGGGGTTTCCCAATAGTAAGGGAACATCTGATTAATAGTCCAATAAGCGACATAGTTTAAATGTTTTCAGATGATCTCCCACTATGTGGGGTTGGTGAGGTTAATCAGTGTAAAAGACGTCATAACCTTTAGGTGTAGTTTAAGGTCAAGGTCAGAGGAAAGTAAAATGTAGCTGATGGACCTAATACTAGATACCTGTTGTCTAATCCTCTGAAGTATCAAACAAGATTAACTGCTGACAGCCCGTGTAATGCCAGCCACAGTGCTGACGGCTTGGAAGATAGCCGCTGACACTTGCCTGCCTTCAAGTGAACCAACGGTGTGTACCTCATTGTCTCTCATGCTTCCATGGAACTACTCCTTGGCAAGGGAGCCTGGTGCACCATAGGTGAGATGTCTGAACCATACAAGGCCATGGAACTGATAGTCGGGTCCGACCACCCAGTGCACCCCTGGGGACCCGCCACCTTCTTCCGATCGGTGTGGGAGACTTGACTCCCCTGGAAGGGAACACCAGCCAATTGCCGGGTGAAATGGGGAATCGACAAGCCCAGCCGCTGGAACTTCGGGTCGGGTGCACCTACCGGGTGCACTCTCCTTCACGGTCCGCTCATTCTCAAAACAACACCGTCCGGCCCTTCTCTTTGCCAGCGGGAGGAGTGGGGGGCTCCTCCTGTTCCCCTGGAACTGCTGGTCGGATAAAAATCAAAATCCGTTCTCATAGCGGTCCTCTCGCTCAATCCGGCAGATTCTACCTTCTCTGCCGGCGGGAGGAGCGAGGAACTCCTGCCCAGGCACCTGAACTGCTTGGTGGGACGCAAACACCCTGCCCACCCCACAGGGTCTCTCTACCTTCTTCCGGGAGGTGTTGGAAAGGGGGGCCCCCTCCCGTGCAACGCCACCCCTGTGACCCAGGGGTGGTGCGTCGGCATGCCCAGCCTCTGGAACTGCTGGTCGGATAAAAAATCCAGATTCGTTCTCATAGCGGTTCTCTTTCTCAAAACTGCACCTCTTGTGGAAGTTCGGCCCGGGACAAAGTCAGACTGCCTTACCCGATTTCGCTTCCATAAGCTTGGACACATTTTGGGCAAAGTCCCCCTCCTACATGGAAGTACCACACGGCGACTTCCCTTCGAGCTAGCAAGCCAAGACTTGCAGGGCTAGTAGAGGGGGACTTGTGCTTCAAGTGGAGACCTCCAGCTAGTCTCTACCACCTTCCCTTCCATAATGGCAGAGGGGCAAAGTCTGACTTTTTACTTGTTCGTTCTCATAGCGGTCCTCTCGCTCAAACCGGCAGATTCTACCTTCTCTGCCGGCGGGAGGAGTGAGGAACTCCTGCCCAGGCCCCTGGAACTGATGGTGGGATGAGGCCACCCAGATCGCCCCCAGGGCATCTCTACCTTCTTCTGAGAGGTGTGCGAGACTTGACTCCAAGGTCAGGATACACCACCTCTGTGAACCGGCAGAGGCCTGTCATCATGCCCAGCGCCAACTTCATTTGAGAAACAGTATGTCGCTCAGTTCCCACTGATGAAAGGAAGAATTTAGCCATGGGATCGTATTCGTCGCTTCTGGTTAGCAATGGCCGGACTGTTTCATAGTAGGCCTGAAACCACTGAGGAGAGAACAAGGGTACAAAATGTTCAAATAGAAGAGGGTGGGAGCTGAATAACACCCGGGAACCAGCAAAGGGCCATCTGCTCACACTCACCGACTCTTCATCATTATCAAGGGCGAAAGCAGCAACTTGCTGAGTAGAGGTCTTATGAGTTCTTACACCGATCACACATAGTTTTTGACCTTCGTACTCATGGTGAATCCTCTCATCCCACTCTCCCACCTGCAAGGAGAAGACATGAGGAGCGACGAATGGTGAAAAAGAACCCCACATACTGAACCAGAAAAGCGACTTACAGTCATGTTTTGGACTACCCCCGGTCGTTGAAGATGCTTTAACACAAGAAGGCACTCTAGGTAGAGGATAATTTCAGTTTGCTGATAGGAGGTTGCACAGTTGGCCCGGACTTGGGCTATGCACTTCAAGAACATGCTCTTGGCGTCCCTGAGGACTGCTCGGCATTCGGACGGGCTGGGTGATTTTTGGCTCAAGGCTGCGTACCTAAGACAAGGGGAGAAAGAAGACCAGAGAAGTTAGGTACTCACAAACAGGGAGTGGGGAGGACCAACAAATGACTCCACCATCCCAGCCCTACCCCTGGCTCCACATTCACCTCTTGTCAACCCGGTCTCTTGAGAGACGCTTGGACAGGATCTTTTGGATGTCCTCCGTGGCGATGAGGAAGAAGTTGCACTTTTTGTACAGCTCAGGCTGCCTGATGGAAGGGTTGGTGGAGCGCATATTGTACTTTACGAACCGTCGAATACGCTGGATGCAATTTAAGCGAGTCTGGTGAGAGAGATTGACTTCTAAGAGCTTGTCAAAGTAAGATCGTACCTTCTCAATGTCGTTGACACAGTCCAGGCAGGCACATTGTGGATTCATGAAGTATAGGAACCGGGCAACCGTATCCACATCCTGCCCATGATTGCTCAGGCCCAGCGTAGACTTAAGGATAATGGGCGTAAGGCTTCAACAGAGGATCCCCAGAGGGATGACGGCTGTACAGCCCAGCGTCCTGCATCCTCTTCCGTGCAGCACCTTTCCCTGTGGTTTTAAAAGTCCTAGATACAGGGGAAGAGGTTTATGAGAAAAGAAAAAAGTCACGGTGCAACCATAAAAGTCACGGTTTATCACCAAGGGTCGTGTACCCACCAGGGAGTGCATTGAAAGAAATTTTCATCGCTTTCTCCTGGAGACTCGGCTGAGGAGAATAGGTCCATGGTTAATGAAGGGGTCACATCCACCTCCACCCCTGAAGGGGCCAGATCCACCTCCCCTAGACTCGGGGTTACTGAGGAACACTCCTCCACTGGGCTCACGGTTACTGGAAAAACCTCCACCGCCACTGGGTTCTGAGCTCCAAAAGAACCCTCCTCCGGGCTCACGGTTCCCGAAGAAACATCCACCACTGGGCTCATGGTTCCTGAAGAAACCTCCACCACCGGGTTCACGGTTACTGGAACACCATTGTCCTCCACTAGGCTCAGGGTTATTAAATCCCTATCCTCCCAATCACTGATAAGCTGGCAAACAGTTCCGTGATCATTGGGGGTGGAAGATGAAAGCTTCTGGCTGGCCTGGGGAGGAGGACCAGACATCAAACTGGAAGCACTATAGAGAGAAGTATAAGGTATGAAAGTTAAAAGAAGGGTGTTCTGGAGGGAAACACAGGTTCACCAGACATAACAGCACCTTACCAGGGAGAAGGGGGCTTATCGATGATAGTAAACCCTCTGTCTTCCAGGAACTGTACAATGTCCTCAGTGGATTGAAGGGAGGCGACCTGATTGTAGCTGATGGTGGTACCACGGCTGCCAATGTTTTTCAGGGTGGTCTTGGAAGTTAACAGACTGGATTGGATCTCATCGTCTATGCGAAGTCTCATGCAGCATCTCCTCAAGTGCGTGGATAGGTCTCTGTACACTTTGTGACAGACGGCACAGGTGAGGGCAGTCCGGTTGCGACTTAAGAGAGATAAAATTACAATATATGCATGGGTATGGCAAATCACACACGCCGGCTTAGTGCTACTTCATGGAACTGCTGGTGGGATGCGCCCACCCAGTTCACCCACGGTGCCTCTATACCTTCTTCCGCAAGGTTTGAGAGACAGGGATCTCTCATTGGCACGACACACCACCTCTGTGACCGGGGATAGGGGTGACCCAACATGCCCAGCCGCTGGAACTGCTGGATGGGTGCATGCTCATTCACGTTCTCTCAAAACAACATAGTTTGTCCTTCTCTTTGCCAGCGGGAGGAGTGAGAGACTCCTGCCTAGGCCCCTGGAACTGCTGGTGGGATGAGACCACGCAGTTCGCACCCCCAGGGCATCTCTACCTTCTTCTGAGAGGTGTGCGAGACTTGACTCCAAGGTCAGGATACACCACCTCTGTGAACAGGCCTCGATAGAAAAATAGTTTATTTAATTTACACATACATATTAATCACTGCTACCTGAAGTGTTGGGCAGACATCCCATCTCCCTCTCCACCATGTTTATTCTATCCTGGGAGGGCAGCGGCAGCTGGGGTCTGGCCTGCATCACTACCACAAGATCTCTTCACCAACTTGTAACCATGACATATGTCATCCAGCACTTTCTCTCGGTAGTGCCTGTCCGCCGTGGAGTTTGTGTGTGCCAAGTACTTTGCAAAGAGAGACTTTTCAGGATCAGTGTATCTTGCAAGCGTCCATGTTTCACAAACCTTCCTGACCACCTGACTGGAGATATCGGGGAGGTTATATCTGGTAACGAAGGGGAGAATTAGCTGAAGATCCGGGCAACAAAGAGACAGAGAGCGGGGATGACTGCTTGGGCACTACTCACTTTGATTGGTAGCTCTTGATGGCTCTTGATGTCTCTTGAAACAGTATGTCGCTCAGTTCCCACTGATGAAAGGAAGAATTTAGCCATGGGATCGTATTCGTCGATTCTGGTTAGCAATGGCCGGACTGTTTCATAGTAGGCCTGAAACCACTGAGGAGAGAACAAGGGTACAAAATGTTCAAATAGAAGAGGGTGGGAGCTGAATAACACCCGGGAACCAGCAAAGGGCCATCTGCTCACACTCACCGACTCTTCATCATTATCAAGGGCGAAAGCAGCAACTTGCTGAGTAGAGGTCTTATGAGTTCTTACACCGATCACACATAGTTTTTGACCTCCGTACTCATGGTGAATCCTCTCATCCCACTCTCCTACCTGCAAGGAGAAGACATGAGGAGCGACGAATGGTGAAAAAGAACCCCACATACTGAACCAGAAAAGCGACTTACAGTCATGTTTTGGACTACCCCCGGTCGTTGAAGATGCTTTAACACAAGAAGGCACTCTAGGTAGAGGATAATTTCAGTTTGCTGATAGGAGGTTGCACAGTTGGCCCGGACTTGGGCTATGCACTTCAAGAACATGCTCTTGGCGTCCCTGAGGACTGCTCGGCATTCGGACGGGCTGGGTGATTTTTGGCTCAAGGCTGCGTACCTAAGACAAGGGGAGAAAGAAGACCAGAGAAGTTAGGTACTCACAAACAGGGAGTGGGGAGGACCAACAAATGACTCCACCATCCCAGCCCTACCCCTGGCTCCACATTCACCTCTTGTCAACCCGGTCTCTTGAGAGACGCTTGGACAGGATCTTTTGGATGTCCTCCGTGGCGATGAGGAAGAACTTGCACTTTTTGTACAGCTCAGGCTGCCTGATGGAAGGGTTGGTGGAGCGCATATTGTACTTTACGAACCGTCGAATACGCTGGATGCAATTTAAGCGAGTCTGGTGAGAGAGATTGACTTCTAAGAGCTTGTCAAAGTAAGATCGTACCTTCTCAATGTCGTTGACAAAGTCCAGGCAGGCACATTGTGGATTCATGAAGTATAGGAACCGGGCAACCGTATCCACATCCTGCCCATGATTGCTCAGGCCCAGCGTAGACTTAAGGATAATGGGCGTAAGGCTTCAACAGAGGATCCCCAGAGGGATGACGGCTGTACAGCCCAGCGTCCTGCCTCCTCTTCCGTGCAGCACCTTTCCCTGTGGTTTTAAAAGTCCTAGATACAGGGGAAGAGGTTTATGAGAAAAGAAAAAAGTCACGGTGCAACCATAAAAGTCACGGTTTATCACCAAGGGTCGTGTACCCACCAGGGAGTGCATTGAAAGAAATTTTCATCGCTTTCTCCTGGAGACTCGGCTGAGGAGAATAGGTCCATGGTTAATGAAGGGGTCACATCCACCTCCACCCCTGAAGGGGCCAGATCCACCTCCCCTAGACTCGGGGTTACTGAGGAACACTCCTCCACTGGGCTCACGGTTACTGGAAAAACCTCCACCGCCACTGGGTTCTGAGCTCCAAAAGAACCCTCCTCCGGGCTCACGGTTCCCGAAGAAACATCCACCACTGGGCTCATGGTTCCTGAAGAAACCTCCACCACCGGGTTCACGGTTACTGGAACACCATTGTCCTCCACTAGGCTCAGGGTTACTAAATCCCTATCCTCCCAATCACTGATAAGCTGGCAAACAGTTCCGTGATCATTAGGGGTGGAAGATGAAAGCTTCTGGCTGGCCTGGGGAGGAGGACCAGACATCAAACTGGAAGCACTATAGAGAGAAGTATAAGGTATGAAAGTTAAAAGAAGGGTGTTCTGGAGGGAAACACAGGTTCACCAGACATAACAGCACCTTATCGATGATAGTAAACCCTCTGTCTTCCAGGAACTGTACAATGTCCTCAGTGGATTGAAGGGAGGCGACCTGATTGTAGCTGATGGTGGTACCACGGCTGCCAATGTTTTTCAGGGTGGTCTTGGAAGTTAACAGACTGGATTGGATCTCATCGTCTATGCGAAGTCTCATGCAGCATCTCCTCAAGTGCGCGGATAGGTCTCTGTACACTTTGTGACAGACGGCACAGGTGAGGGCAGTCCGGTTGCGACTTGGAAGAGAGATAAAATTACAATATATGCATGGGTATGGCAAATCACACACGCCGGCTTAGTGCTACTTCATGGAACTGCTGGTGGGATGCGCCCACCCAGTTCACCAACGGTGCCTCTATACCTTCTTCCGCAAGGTTTGAGAGACAGGGATCCCTCATTGGCACGACACACCACCTCTGTGACCGGGGATAGGGGTGACCCAACATGCCCAGCCGCTGGAACTGCTGGATGGGTGCACCTGATAGGTGCACCTGGTAGGTGCATGCTCATTCACGTTCTCTCAAAACAACATAGTCTGTCCTTCTCTTTGCCAGCGGGAGGAGTGAGAGACTCCTGCCTAGGCCCCTGGAACCGCTGGTGGGATGAGACCACGCAGTTCACCCCCAGGGCCTATTTACCTCCTCACATGAGGTGTGGGAGACAGGGTACATTCGAATCCCCTCACCCTTCTACTGACAGGCAACTCAGACCATGGAGCCACCAGCGGTCTGACTGAAACAAGCTGAGCAGTGGCCTTAGGGACACGGTGTCCCGGGGGAATATGCAGACTGGTTTTGGGGTGCACTTGGCAGCCCATAGCCTTTGCAGGACACTCGGCCAGCAGCCATTCAGCCGGCGGCCCCGGCAGACACTTGCATGGCGGCCGCCTGGCTGGCAACCCAGAGACTTCGTCGGACACTCGCATGGCGGCCGTGTGCAACCCAGAGACCTCGTCAGAAACTCGCATGGCGGCCGTGTGGCTGTCTGCATGGAGGCTTCGGCGGACACCGACATGACAGCCCCTGGGCTGCTACCCACTCAGGCTTCGGTGGACAGTCGCCATGCAGCCCCGAGACCTCGGCGGACACTCGAATGGCAGCCGACAGTGCTCGGTGAAAACTCGCCCCAGCAGCTCCTCTGCAACCCACCCAGCAGAGAGGGTTATTATCCAAGGGTACAACTCACGGTATGCCTCTTTCATGGCTGATAGGTGTCTGTTTCGGGGACATGGAGCAGAGCAAACGAAGAGCGGTCTGCAATCCTCCAGGTGTTACCTCAGAAATGACACGCCTACACAGCAGCTGTATCTGTCCGCCCAGGCGCGCGGGAACTCGGCAGCCAATGGGCTGACGGCTGGAGTGATTGGAAGCACCTGATGCAGGTTTAGGGTCTTATTCCTCCATTTGTATATGAAATGACCAATAATACCTGCTAATCCAGGACTATGGGGGGAGGGAAGGAGGGGGGGAAAGGAGGGTTAGTTGGGGGTAAGGAAAGAGGGAGGGGAGGAAAGGGGAATGAACTAAAACAAAAACATTGTCAGAACTATTGGGTATGAATAAAGTCCATAAGTATAAGGCCTATATAAGAGTATGGACATGAGCCTAAGGGACAACCATTTTGTCTTATTTTAAAAGGCAGGGTGAGATTTTTGTTTTTACTCTGAAATTGCTAACCTAAGGTTCATGATATATACCAAAGTGTTTACCTAAGTCTGTTTTTGTGAGAAGGAGATGTCCCAAGGTCTAATGAAATATAATTGCCTAGATAAGACAATGTATTAGAAAGGTGCTGAGTTCTGATGATTTTCAGTGAATAGAAAGACTCTAATCTTTCTTTGTGGTTTTATATGTTTCAAGGTAGGAGTAGATTGATTTTATATTATCAATTTTAATAGGCGTACCGAATATATAGTATATATATATATATGAGTATGGTCCTTATAGCTATATTCAGTATTAAGAGTAGAAACGAGGTACAAATTCCTCTGTCATTTTTAGAATCTCTCTCAGTGTAACACACAAATTAATTATTTCTTTCCTTGAGGTTTTCTTGAATGGAGAAATGTGGACACAAGTGATCATGAACAAACCCTGTCGCTTCCAAGAACAATGAATTGAGATATCCCTGTTTATCTTGATTTAATTAGGTCTGGTCAAAAGATTTAAGGATAAACAAGATGGTTGACGAAGTATATAAGCCATTGTCTATTCAAGATCTTCTCAAGGTTTTGTCTGAAACCTTAGATAACATTTATTGCTAGTATACTAGATAAGAGAAAGAAGTGAGTGGTTCGATTTTTGTATGTAATACTAGTGCCATCTAGTGTTAGGGTAACAAAGATCTAGGGTGTATTCTCCCCTAGAGGGAAAATACTAGAGGGAGGTTCTGTTGATTATAAAGTGAGGTCACTAGTTAATGATAAAACTTGGCCAAGCCCTTTCTAAGATAGGATAAAAAGATGGTATGGGCTGACAGAGAGCGATCTCTAGAGCTATCTAGCTCTCCCTCTGAACATCATCAAAAGACCAGATCCAGCCCTGACCACCTTTTCAGTCATTCGAGGCAGCCATCTTTGAACCATTGAAACTGATTTCTGCTAGCTGACATTTTTGTATAGTATAACCTTACCTATATTTTATAGGATAATTAATTAATATAATACATATCTATATATATATTCAATTAACCATACTTTGTGTATAGTATCTGTTTTGGAATAAGATTGGGGTGTACCTGCAGCATCATCCTGAAAATTAATCCAATACAGGGAGATTGAAAATATACTAGGGAAAACACGGTATTATCTCCAAGGAACTGAATTCAGTTCTAGACCAGTATGGTTGATAATATATATATATTTATATAGATAAAAGATAAACCAGATTTGGGTTTAATCGGACATTTGTCAACTGAGAGAAATCAAGTATTACATTGATTTTAAATATAAATTGAGGGGTATTATTATAAGAAGGCATAATTGTGTATATATATGTTCTCGATTATTTTTGTCTATATCACTATTTTGCATATCATTGATTGAATTTTATTATCGCCAATTTTATTATATATATTATTTTGAACTATAAATTGTATTAATAAATTACATATATATTTTGTCTGTAACTGGGTTTTGTCTTCAATTCAACGCAGATCACGAGCTTGTTTTAGCTTGATATTTATGATAATAAGTTAGAATCTCCTTTATTACCGATTTTAATTTATTCACATAAATAATATAGACTGTCAATCGGAGACAGCATAATTATTCCGACAACATATAACAGAAAACCATGTCACATGAATGATAGCCTTCCGTTGCAAGAAATCCATACCGACGGGAACTCCGTCAGTCTAAATATGTGATAATCTTCTCTGAGAAGCTGTTCCATTTAGACCATATTTCCAGGTATTTTTTGTAGTTACCGATGGAGGACCACTTGATTTTTTCAAAACTAGTTGTCAGGTTGATTTCTGATAACCACTCTTCTATAGTCGGGATATCGGTGCTCCTCCAATACCTCGGAATTAATGACTTAAAAGTGGTGATGAGAAATGGGAATAGTCTATCCTTCATAAGGCGATTATCCTGTTTTGCCAGACCTAGCAGGATCAACTCTCTATCTAGTTTGATAGGATAACCATAAATCTCAGATATAATTAGGTTAATTTTTTCCCATAATGGTGTAATTTTGTCACAGTATATCCAAATATGAGAGAGGGAACCCTCCCGACCATCACATCTCCAACACTTTGCGGGTATATTACTGTTAATCCTGTTTAAAAGAACCGGTGTTCTATACAACCTAGATAGTAGTTTGTAGTGAGTCTCTTGCAATCTCACTGATGTGACCTTAGGAATTGATGAGGTTAAGATCATTTCCTTTTCCCTCTCATTAAAAAGTTTACCTAACTCTTTAGCCCAGCTGTCAAGATATGATGGTGGGGTTCCCCCTTCATTGAGAATCGAGTATAAGGTGGATATATGAGGGGAGGGGCACTTCTCCAGGATCATTCTGGTAATACCTTTGAAGTGTGACATCTGATTAACTTTAGTATTTAGAGAGGCTACATGTTTGTATAGTAATGAGTGTTCCTTTACCGATAAATAGGGAATTAGAGTGGATCTCTTACATGTGTCCCAATCCATTAGATTCTCTCCACTTAAAACATCTTTCAGGGTGTTATCCCGCCCTAGTTTCCAATTCAGGAATTTACTTATAATTGACCTAAATTTTTGGGGTATTAAAGTGAGAAGTGATAGGTACCCAGGGTCAGGAGTAGTTACCTTGGCTTTTCTATGTTTTTCCTGCCAGATTTTAATTGTTTGAATTGTGTATGGGGATTTTTTGATTTCTTTATATAGATCACTATTATATAAAGTCTTCCATGTGACCTGGTTGAGCGGGCAACACGCACAACTCTCCTCCAGGTCTACCTATGGTTTCCTTATTGGTCTGGTATTCCATTCTATGACTCTGGATATGGTCGCTGCGTCTCGATATTTTACAAAGTCTGGCAGGCCAAGGCCTCCAGCGTTTTTGGGTTTTGTTAAGATGCTATAGGCAGATCTATGTTGGCCCTTTTTCCAAATAAACGCCAGGATAGCTCTCTTTAGAGTTAGGAAAAAACTTTTGGGGATGTTTATAGGGACACCTTGTAGCAGATATAAAACTTTAGGGAGAGAAGCCATCTTGACTATGTTGACCCTGCCAATCCAGGAGATGTAATAGTCGTTCCAGTCTGATAAATCTTTTTTTATGCTGGCTAAGAGGGGTGGGAAGTTTAGATCAAAGATCTCATTCTGGGACGCGGCAATATTGACCCCCAAGTATTAACAATGGGTAGTGGACGGGCTCAGTCGGCTAATGGTCTTTATTTTATCCCATGTGTGTTTATCAATGTTGAAATTAAATACTGTGGATTTATTTAAATTAATTTTAAAGTATGAGAGTTTCCCATAGATATCCAATTCTGATAATATGTTAGGTATCAAAGTTAAGGGGTTAGTGACATAGAAAAGAATATCGTCTGCAAAGGCAGCTATTTTGTGGTGCATGCTAGGGGTTTTCAAACCGGTGATATTCTCATTTTGTCTAATTTTGGCTAATAGGGGTTCTAATGAAAGAATAAAAAGGAGTGGTGAGAGGGGGCATCCCTGTCTAGTTCCATTTTGTATTGTAAATGATCCGGACCTTGTGCCGTTGACGCTCACTGAAGCCGAAAGTTTAGAGTAAATGGCTCTGATCTTACTTATAAAAATCTCCGGGAGACCAAACCTAGTCAGAGAGGCCAAGAGAAATTTCCAGTTAAGGCGATCAAACGCTTTTTCCGCGTCAGTTGAGATCAATGCCAATGGGATAGAATTATTTTTGCTATATTCCATAGCCAGCAATGTTTTTAGGATGTTATCCTTGGCTTCTCTTCCTGGTGTGAAACCCACCTGATCGTAGTTAATGATGTCAGGAATGACTTTTTTGAGTCTATTTGCGAGGGCTTTTGTGAAAATCTTCAGATCGTTATTAAGGAGGGAGATAGGCCTATAATTTTGGCAGAGAGATGGATCTTTCTCTTCCTTCGGGATTACGGTTATATTTGCAGTGAGCGATTCAGGCCTAAAGCCCAGATCCTGTCCAATACAGTTGAAATATTTTGTTAGGTGCGGTGATAGGATTGATTTAAACTGTTTATAATAGGCAATACTAAATCCATCTGGACCTGGACTTTTACCATTAGGGGTGGAGCTGATAATTTCCTCAATCTCCTCTTGATTCAGGGGTTCTGAGAGTATTGCTTTTTGAGCTTCATCTAGCTTGGGAAGTTTTATTTTGTCGAGATAGTCCTTAATTTCATGGGAGGATGGGATTGTTGAGTTAGGCTCTGTGTCTATATTATATAGTTTTTTTATAGTAAGCGTAAAATGTCTCTGCAATATTTTTGGGGATATACTCCAGATCACCTTTATCATTCCTAATTTTGTGAACGGAAGTTTTGTTTCTCTGTTTCTGGACTACTCTAGCTAGGTCTCTACCGCATTTATTGGCACTTAAAAAGTGTCTGTATTTTCTATAATAGAGGTACCTTTCCGAAGCGTGGTTAATCGTATCTCTCAGATCATTCCTCAGCATAATCAGTTCCTTTTTCTTCTCCCTGGAGCAAGAAACTTTATGTTCTTTCTCTAAAATTCTTATTTTGGCCATAATCTCTTCCACTTTAATGTTCCTTTCCCTTTTTTTCCTGGCCCCTAGTTGCATAAGATGTCCCCTTACGACCGCCTTATGTGCTTCCCATACTGTAGCCCGACTAACTTCTGTAGGTGTGTTTTCCTCAAAAAATTAATTAATTTGTGAAGCTATAAAGTTCTGGTCCGCTTCTAATTTTAAAAGGTATTCGTTAAGCATCCAGGTTGGTCCTATGTTGGATGTTGAGTTTATGTTAATTGTAGCAGAAGAGCTACAATTAACATAGCTAGAAGAGGAGAATGATCTGAGTAGGAAAATGTGTCATACAGAGTTTTCCTAATTTTATCTAAATTGTTCTGACATAATATAAAGGTGATCTATTCTAGAGTACTGATTAAGAGTTGAAGAAAAGTGCGAGTAATCTTTTTCACCTGGGTGTTCAAATCTCCACATGTCTATAAGCTGTCTCTCGTGGAGAATATTTTTGACTGCTGAGTCTTTTAAAGGGCAGGGATGTCTTTCCTCTTGATGTATCAATAGAGGGGTCTAAAGAAATATTAAAATCTCCTCCAACTATTAGTATTCCCTCTTGAAATCTGTCCACAATGTCAAATACGTGTTTTAGGAACCCCACTTGATTTCTATTAGGTGCATATAGGTTCACAATTGTGTGGAGTATTCCATTGATATGACCTTTAAGCAAGATGTATCTCCCATCCTCATCTATAATTTTGTCTATTTCAGTAAAAATTAATGTTTATGTGTATCAGGGTTGCTACGCCCTTTCTCTTCCTAAGAGGGGTGTTCGAATTATACCACCTTGTATATACTCCTTTTTGGTGAGCGGGGTGTAGGATTTTTTAAAATGAGTCTCCTGTAAGAGAGCAATTCCTACCTTTTCCTTTTTAAGGTAACCTAGGATTTGGTTTCTTTTTCTTGGAACATTTAGCCCGTTGACATTATATGTCGCTATTATTAGGTCTTCCATACTAAAAGTGTGACATAAAGAAATCGTTTAGGCATGTGACATTCAAACAATGAGATAACTAAAAAAAGTAAACATTTAAAACCAGAGTAACACAATGGTAAGTGGGTGCTGTACATCTCGTATGGAACGAGCTTGAAGTACAGCCCTAGAACCGTACAAAGTAAGTCGCCAGCAACTCTTGAGCCAGCCCTTAAGGCTCAGTGGGTGCTGGGTTAACACTTGACTAGTGGAGAGGGAACTTCCTGGGGGGGAAGGACCGTTCCCTCTATTGTCCGGTCGGCCTTCGCCTCGGCCACGACACAAGGACGTTGACAGGAAGACCAAGGACCACCAACTAAATTTAAGTAAGGGAGAGAGGACCGGTAAGTCCCCGGCGTCTAAGTTGGTGACTATGCCACAATTAATAAGAGAATAAGACGATGTGGCAAATTCCAATAAACATTAAAGGGTTAACCTTAAATCTGGGTTCTTTTCAAGAACCCTACAATCAGGTATACACAGTGTCCCCAAAGAGAATAACATATAGAGAAAAGAAAAAAGAAAATATGCATTTATGAAGAAGTGAATGATCAACCATCACCCTCGATCGGTCTCTGGCTTTTTGCAGGAGTCTTGGGATATCCTTTTTCTAGTGATCTGTGTCTTTTTGGCTGGGTGGGAGTCATAGAGTTCCATGGTTCCACCTTTGGCAGGGTGGGGAATGAGAGTTCCTCTTCATTTAGTATTGTCCAGTCGTTAATTTGTAATTCCGCTAATTCCAGTTTTTGAAGCACCGGATTCAAGTCTTCAGGTGTCCTGACTGTGTAGGATCTATCTTGTATCGTGGTGAGTAAACCCACAGGGAACAACCATCTATATTTGATGTTCCTATCCCTCAGTTCTCTTGTCAGAGGAAGGAGTCTACTTCTGAACTGGAGAGTGAATCTTGAGATGTCTTGGTATGTTATTTCACTATCTTCCCATTCAATTCTTTTAGCGGCCCTGGCCTTTTGGATAATGTTCTCTTTTGTCCTGAAGCTCTGCAAGTAGCATAATACGTCCCTTGGAAAGTCTGTCTTGACATGCTTTGGCCTATAAACTCTGTGTGCTCTCTCTATGAACAGTTCAGTTTTTTCTTCCTGTTGTAAGAGCTCATTAAAGAGTTGTGTAAGGACCTGATGAATGTCTTTATCTTGGACTGTTTCCGGTAGGCCTTTAATTCTGATATTATTCCTGCGTGATCTGTTTTCCAGGTCATCCAGGAGAATACGCATGTTGTATAATTTTCTCTTTTGATTGAGTATGGACCTTTCAGATGTATCCGCATGGTTAATCAGCGTGGAGGTCGTTTCTTCTATGGCCGTTGTTCTAGTGTAGATCTGGCGAATGTCAGCCTTAATCTTAGTAAGTTCTTCTTTGATAGAGGAAGAGAAGTCCTTTAGAAGCTCTTTGAAAAAGTCCTTGGAGGGAAGGGCTTTGATGTAGTTTTTCACCTCCGTAAGTGAGCTAGGAGTACTGTCATCTTCACTCTCTGAACCACTTGAGTTAGTTTCTGTAATCTTGCTGTTTAACTGTTTGGAGACCTCTGAGGATTTTTTGAAGTGTTTTGAGGCCTTAGGGGTAGCTTCGGCTGTAGATTTACTTTTGCCCATCTTGTGTGCTGTAAGACGCCGGGAACATGCGGGTGAAAGATTATTTAGCTCATAGCAAAGTTCCTCACTATTTTGAGGAGAAATTTCTATAAGAATTCAATTTGTCTTTACTTTAACTACCTTGACTGGTAGCCATAGTCTCAAAAATTTGCAGTGATAGAGACAGCTGATAATGTATATGGAAAAGCGGTCTTTAATCTGCTTGCCGGCGGTTCTTATGTCAGCAGGGTTCACCTTTACAAATGGCCGCGTAAACGTGATCTTCACAAGCTGTTTGTCAACTAGAGCCTTGCTGTAGAGACTCTCACTAATCACAATTGGCTCAGCAGATCGATTCAGCTCCGATCTTCTATTATTAGTAGTGTCTGCTAGTGTTAGCTCAGTTTATTTGTACTTAATGAGGTCTCTTGCAGTGGTGATTAGATACTTTATATGCTGGGCGCCTGGGCAATTGCCTGCCCCACTGAGGTGCCCTGTCTTGCGGTGAGTGTGCCTTCTGCAGCGTTAGCAGTGGCTCCCTTCAGGTGCCGGGAGCTGGGCGCGTAGGGATCTGTCAGGCACAGGCACTGTGGAGCAGCGCCGTGCTTCTTAGCCGTCAGTTGCTCCGGCCGGAACTACATTCATCCGCACCGGGAACGGTCCAGCTCCGGTGTTTTACAGCACTAACCTCAGTGGTGCTGATTCACTTCACTGGCGCTGGTGACGTCTATTTATCTTCAATGGTCTTCAGTCTGCAGGGTCATGCAAACCTCCAGGAGCGGGACTACTTCTCCTCGGTCGGCTCCTTTCTCCCCGCCGGGAGCGCTGACTTCGGTGCCTAAGGGGGAACAGGCCGCGCGTCTAAGAATCAAACAAAAGCTGTAAATAAGGCTCCCACCACCAGAATAGGGTGCTATGTCGTCACCCAGTTGTGGATCTATCTTCAGAGCCGCTTGATTTTGAAAATAGTGTCCATATAAATGATCTGATGAAAAAAATGAAGAGTTGATATACATATGAAGAGCCTACAGAGAATGTATAATTACTATTGATGATCGAGCACCCGAGTATTTGCGTGTTCGGCCCGAACACATTGCTATATTCGTTTGCTCGACCGAGTATCCGAGTATAATGGAAGTCAATGAGAAACAACCAGGCACCCCCTGCTCTGAAGAGAGGAGGGTGGCTGGTCCATTAAAAAAGGTCAGAAAGTGACATAAACACCACCGAAATGGATCGGGAACAGCATGCGGACGATGTCTGAATGCATCTTGGACTCCCAGGTCGCTGCTGGGAACCACGTTGTCCAAGTTGTACGCCACTTTAACAGACTGACAAAAACATTAGGGGCGAGGGCCTGCTGGTGAGCTGACGCTCTAAAACATAGGGGCGAGGGCTTGCTGGTGAGCTGACGCTCTAAAACATTAGGGGCGAGGGCTTGCTGGTGAGCTGACGCTCTAAAACATTAGGGGCGAGGGCTTGCTGGTGAGCTGACGCTCTAAAACATCATATGCGAGTGGATGCTGTTCAAATGACGCTCTAAAACATTATATGTGAGTGGATGCTGTTCAAATGACGCTCTAAAACATTATATGTGAGTGGATGCTGTTCAAATGACGCTCTAAAACATTATATGTGAGTGGATACTGTACAGCTGATGCTCTAAAACATAATATGCGAGTGCATGCTGTTCAGCTGACCCTATAAAATTTTTTTAGTTGAGGGCCTGCAGTTGAGCTGACCCTATAAAAAACATTTGAGTGGAGGGAATATATACAATCTGGATGAGGAGGAGGAGTAGAAAACAAGATTCAGCCATATACTCTTTTGTGGTGGAAAAGGTGCATGGGAATACACTACAGTAGATTGAGTACATTATACATGATAGATGATAGATTGAAATTGCCTTTATGTTGATCATCAGGTCAGCTCTCCACTGGTGGAGTAGAGAAGTCAGGGGCAATCCAGGCCTTGTTCATTTTTATCTGAGTCAACCTGTCAGCATTGCCAGTGGACAAGCGGAAACACTTATCAGTTTAATGCCACCAGTTTAATGCCACCAGCAGCACTAAGTACCTGCTCTAAAAAACGCTGGCAGCAGGGCAGGCCAGCACCTCCAAGGCGTAGAGCGCAAGTTCGTGCCACGTGTCCAGCTTAGACACCCAGTAGTTGTAAGGCACTGAGGGATCATTAGGACGCTGAGATGGTTTGCCATGTATTCCTTCACCATCTTCCAAAACTTTTCCCTCCTTGTACCACTAGGCTGCGCTTCAGGGTGAGGTTGCTGGCGGGGTGTCATGAAAGTGTCTCATGCCTTGGGGAGTGTTGCCTTGCCTTTGTTGGAACTGCTGTGTGTTCCCCTTGTCTCCCTTTCTCGGTTGCCTATGGAAGTACGGACTCTGCCGACCTCGTCAACAAGGACCTTCTGGTATTGCACCGTTTTGCTTGTCCTCCCCACCACAGGAATGACAGATGAGAATTTCTCTTTGTAGCGGGGGCCGAGAAGGGTGAACACCCAGTAAATCTGTATTATCAAAAATGCCACCTTCCTCTTCAGATTCCTCTCTCTGCGTTATTTTAAGGTGTGTTAAGTAGTACTATTCCTATCAGTTTAATCCCTGTTACGTCCCCTATTAGGGGACGTGTATATGGAACCGGGAGATGGAAAAAGATGGTTGGTCGGTCCTTCTACTTCCAATTTGGGGCACTGCGCCACCAGATAGGAGTGGTGTGTTAAGTAGTACTTTTCTTATTAGTTTAATCCCAGTTACGTCCCCTATGAGGGGACGTGTATATGGAACCCGGGAGATGTAAAAAGATGCTTGGTCGGTCCTCCTACTTCCAATTTGGGGCACTGCGCGTGCAATCTACTGTGCTACCAGATAGGAGTGGTGTGTTAAGTAGTACTATTCCTATCAGTTTAATCCCTGTTACGCCCACTAGTATTCTTATTATAAGGTGTGTTAAGTAGTACTGTTCCTATCAGTCTAATCCCTGTTACCTCCCCTATCAGGGGACGTGTATGGAATAGATTTTAGACAACCGCAAAGAGTTGTCAATAGTTGACACACTCATGACATAAATTTTATACCTCTATGCGTCAATCTTGGTGTAGTGATGACTGTGCTCTTGCGCACGTTTGGGAGATTGCAGGCAATGGAGTTTTTTTTTCAAAGTAGGTAGTTCAGTGACAGTTAAGTTACCCAAAAAACAATGATTCTGCAGTGTGGGCCCATTGTTGGCCTAGTAGCCTTTAATGATCACCTTAGATGATCATAAAGAAAATGTATGTTTTTTCTATGCAAAATTATCCAGCCGATTGCTTTTGGTCTGTTCACAATGAAGCAACGACCTTATGATTTGGGGTGTGCCAACATTGCCATTGCCAACACACTCGTAGAGGTGGTCGCTTCATTGTGATACGTAAGCCTCTTCACCACAACAAGGTAACAATCACGAAGGGGATATGACACATGTATGTGCCTTTTTTTGTTTTTGAAGCCACAGTGCTGCACCAGAGCCCAGAAAAATTAGGCATGTACACATGCCCGAAAAACTAGGTATTGTTGCAGCCGCTGCTGTAGCAGCGGCCAGAAAAATTGATGTCTCCCAGGCAGAAAGTGCCCTAAAACATTGCGGCTTGCACCCTAGTTGGTAGCGGATAAGTCACGCAAGTCATCCGGCATTCAGAGATAAAATACAGCAGCGTGTGGACCATTTTTAGCCCAAGGCAGCTCATTTCACCACCAGGCCTTTTTTGGTCGAATGTATCGCCCACTGTCAGTTCCTTCGGGATTTGCCTTTGATGTGGAGCAAGACGCAGCAGAAGAGGACTCAGCCGAGGAGGTTATGGAAGAGGATGGAGTAGAGGAGGTGGCAGCAGGCCTGCCTGCAAGTCGTGGCGGTTTCACCAACTCCTCTGCAGAGCCACGCATTCCATGCTTGGCAGCCGTCAGCAGGTTGACCCAATGCACAGTGTAGGTGATATACCTGCCCTGACCGTGCTTTGCAGACCAGGTATCAGTGGTCAGATGGACCCTTGCCCCAACACTGTGTGCCAGGCATGCCATGACTGCCTTTTGTGTAAAGAAATTTCGGCCGGGTACCTTCCATTGCGTTGTCTCAATAGCTACACATTTTTTGAAGGCCTCAGACTCCACCAGCTTGTGTGGTAAAAGCTGGCGGGCTAAGAGTTCACAAGCCAGCTGTCAGACGCCGGGCAAGGGGGTGACTTTGTGACATTGACATTGGCTTCTTACGCTCAAACATGATAGACACCTGACTGTGGGCAGATGAGTAGGAACTGCTCAAAGCGAGAGATGGAGTGGCGGATGGTTGAGAGGGGGCAAGGAGGACAGCAGTGGTTGACGTGGCTGAAGATGCTGGACCCAGGAGGTGGATGGCGGCTTTGAGTTTGTGTGCTGCTTGTACTGTAGGTGTTTGTGATGTGCGATCATGTGCCTTTGCAAAGCCCTTTGCATATCCCTGTTATCTACTTCCATTGGCAATAATGGGTGTGCATCACTCATTTCTTCCAACTGATGTGTAACTAACTCCTCTGACAGATCAAGTGAAGCGGCTGTGGTGCTAGTGTTGGTTGCGGCAGGCGGGCGAGTGGTAACTTGAGAGGTGGCTGAAGCTGAGCTGGAGGAGGATGGTGCGTCAAGGTTCTGAGCGGAAGCTGTAGAAGATTGGGTGTCCTGTGTAAGCCAGTCAACTATGTCCTCAGAACTTTTCGAGTTCAGGGTACCTGGCTTCTGAACGCTGGGCATTATTCTAGGGCCAAAGGGAATCACGGCCCCTGTGGGGTGGCCTGCCTCTGCCTGTCATTTTTTTTTTTGATTAGTTAAGTTGTACTATGCGTTCAAGCTACTGTGACACCAGATATGATTTGCACTGGTGACACTATGGACTTGCAGCTGGGCCTTAAACGCACAAACACGTGCAGGCAACTGACTGCTATTTATTCACAGTCAAAATTGTTGTTTTACTTTAAATATAATCGAATGTGACACCAGATATGAGTTGCGCTAAAGTGACACTATGTGCTTGCAGCTGGGCCTTAAACACACAAACACGTGTGTAACTAACTGCTAGTTATTCACAGTCCAAATTGTTGATTTTCTTTAAATGTAATCGAATGTGACACTATGGACTTGCAGCTGGGCCTTAAACAGAAAAACACGTGTGTGCAACTAACTGCTATTTATTCAGTCAAAATTGTTGTTTTTCTTGTGACACCAGATATGAGTTGCTCTGGTGACACTATGCACTTGCAGGGCATGAAATACGCGCGTGCCAGCAACTGACTGCTATTATATTATTATTTTTTTTAAATGCAAGCTACTATGACTCCAGATGAGTGGTGGCACTGGGCAATTAAGCACAGTATACGCTGTGAGCCTGACACACACGCTGGCAGGCAGGCAGGCAACTGCAATTAGATTACACAGAAAAAAAAAGCATACTGATGTTCTAGCCCTAAAAAGGGCTATTTGGGTGCTGTTCTTACAGCAGAGATCAGATGAGTCATTCAGGACTGCAGTGGACACTGAATACACTGGCCTAGATATCGATTTCCCTATTAAATCAGCAGCAGCTACACTGTCCCTCATCTCACTAAGAATGCAGCTTCCGAATGAATCTAAAATGGATGCTGTCCAGGAGGTGGTAGGGACTGGAAGGCAGGGTCTGCTGCTGATTGGCTGGAATGTGTCTGCTGACTTAGGTACAGGGTCAAAGTTTACACAATGATGACGAATAGGGGGCGGACCGAACATCGCATATGTTCGCCCGCCGCGGCGAACGAGCTATGTTTGCCGGGAATAGTTCGGGGCATCTCTACCTTTGGTGTGCTCGGTCCCTGGTGGCGGTGGCCAGTAGCAGGCAAACTGTTTTGGCGATGTCTGCTCTGCTTTTCACCCTGCTAATTTTTTTGCTATGCTCTTGGCTCGGTCTCACCACTGCCTCTTTCTCCGAACTCTGAAAGTCAGTGGCACAACTTTCATTCCATGTGGGGTCTAGGACCTCATCGTCCCCTGCATCCTCTTCCACCCAGTCTTCCTCCCTGGCCTCATTTTCCGTCTGCACACTACAGACAGACGCAGCAGTTGGCACCTGTGTTTCGTCATCATCAGAGACATGCTGAGGTGGTATTCCCTTGTCCTCATCAGGAAACATACGTGGTTGTGCGTCAGTGCATTCTATGTCTTCCACCCCTAGGGAAGGGCTAGGTGGATGCCCTTGGGAAACCCTGCCAGCAGAGTCTTCAAACAGCATCAGAGACTGCTGCATGACTTGAGGCTCAGACAGTTTCCCAGATATGCATGGGGGTGATGTGACAGACTGATGGGCATGGGTTTCAGGCACCACCTGTGCGCTTTCTGCAGAAGACTGGGTGGGAGATAATGTGAACGTGCTGGATCCACTGTCAGCCACCCACTTGACTAGCCCCGTTACTTGCTCAGGCCTTACCAGCCTTAGAACGGCATTAGGCCCGACCATATATCTCTGTAGATTCTGGGACCTGAGGTAGTAGTGCAGTGTCCCAGGGGGTCAGTAGTGTATGCTGGGCTTTGTAGTGCAGATTGACTCACTAACCTGGGATCCACTGTCGTCTTCAATTGGGGCAAATACTGGAACAGGCAGGTATTTAACAGTTCGTGACGCCAGTGTCAATTAAACGGTGACACGCCGTGTATGGCATTGTAGAAGAATGAAGCAAGCATAGGATAGCCAACAAAAACTGGAACTTTTACTGAATATCAGTGAATACAGCTGGTTCTTGGGAGTACAGAATGGCCGGACTTAGCAAGGCATTATACAGAGTGTTGATTACAGGAGATGCAGTACAGGCGGCATGCACACTATTCCTGACTGGTCCTGCTACATGTGACTTTCTCTCCAAGGTCTAATGCCCTTTATCTGGCGTACCCTTGAAGCTGTCCTTATCTAGTACCTCCTCTGTTATCTTGAGTACCTCTTGCTTTATCTGATCGGCCTCTGTGGTAGTCTTCAGGCTGTTTAGCTATGCCCTTCTGACTTCTATGCATACGGACTCAGGAGGGAAACCCTCTCTGCACTGAGTCTGGAAACTTCTACCCTTCCTGAGCTAGGCCCTAGCCTATTTATACTGAACTGGGGGCTCCCTCTGCTGGCTGTGATAAGGATTGCCGGTAACCGGCCTGACTGGCTTAAAGGGAACTACACATTCAAATCTAGCAGTGTCGGGTAGCCTACCCGTATGCTGCAGTAGGTTCAGTAGGACGTGTAGCTGTGGCAGAACGGCCACTCTCTCTCCCTGCACCAGAGGATTCACCAACCCCACGACCTTGAACGCGTCCCTTATTAGAAGTCTGTTAAAAATAATTATCTGCCAATAAAAACCCTGATGTAGGGTATTGCACTCAATTTTTATTTTTTTTACTCTGTGTGACAGCGTTATTTGTGGCCTAAATTTCACAGTAACTTATGCACCTCTAATCCTAGATGTGCAGTATATCAGAGGGTTTTTTAACCCCAGTAAGCAAAAAGCTGTATTTATGGCCTAAATTTCACAGTAACTTATGCACCTATAATCACAGATGTGCAGTATATAAAACACCGGTATGCGAAAGCTGTATTCCTAGCCTAAAATGAACAGTCCCTTATGCACCTATAATCCTAGATGTGCACTATATGAAACAAAAGTTTTTTTTCACCCAGTATGCCAAAGCCGTATTTCTGGCCTAAATGTGACCCTCACTTATGCACCTATAATCACAAATTTGCACTATATGAAAGTTGTTTTTTTTTCACCCTAGTATTAGAATGCCGTATTTCTGGCCTAAATTGAACAGTCACTTATGCACCTATAATCACATATGTGCACTGTATGAAACAGAGGTTATTTTTTTCACCCCAGTATAAGAAAGCCGTATTTCTGGCCTAAATTGAACAGTCACTTATGCAGCGATAATCCTAGATGTGCACTATATGAAAGAGGTTTTTTTTAACCCCAGTGTCTCAAAGCAGTATTTCTGGACTTGCAGATATCCTGTGCTGGTGCACTATCGTTGCATAAAATGGCTGCCGATCAGGTATTGATATTGACTAACTGAAGGAAAAAAAGTTCGTTTTCAGTAGTAGTTGGCTCAGGGCAGGCTTAAAACAATTGTGCACTGAACCCACAAAAGACATTTGCTGTAGATCGCTGAGAAAAGAAGCAGTTCTTCATAAGATTCCTCCCTGATCTCTCCCTCACAGCAGCTGCCGCCTATCCCTACACTAATCCGAGCAGAGTGACGGGAAGCGCTACGTGACTCCAGCTTAAATAGAGGCTGGGTCACATGCTGCAGTTGGCCAATCACAGCCATGCCAATAGTAGGCATGGCTGTGATGGCCTTTTGGGGCAAGTAGTATGACGCTTGTTGATTGGCTGCTTTTCAGCCTTTCAAAAAGCGCCATAGAAATCGCGGAACACAGAACCCGAATTTTTGCGTAAATGTTCGGGTCCGGGTGCCGAAAAATCTAAAGTTCGGTATGAGCTCAACTCTAATTATTACATAAATATGAAAATAAAGATAAAAACAAATATTTTAAAATTTCCTTAAATGTATGTTATTAACAAAATACATGATTAGAATAATTTACTAAATTATAAATATATAATTAAATATATTTAAATTTTTTAACCTCTTGTCAATCAATTAATCTAGAATTACATGATTTAAATAAATATATAACTTTATAAAACATTCTAACATAAATATATTTTAAATTACATCATTAAATAAAAACCAAAAATAATTATATACATCAGTAAATACATTTAGTTCATAATTAAACAAATAAATCATTAAACATATAAAAAAATAAAAAATAAAATCATAATTAAACATTTTAAATTTATAAATAATTTAAAAAAAATCAATAAATGATTAAGTTTTTTTTTTAAAAACAACGGAGTTTAGGAGGGAAAGACAAGGAGAGGGATGGACAATGGCCCTTCAACAGCCTGAACCGACAGCGGGGGCCAAGAATTTAGTGCCGATCCAGGATCCGTTCATTTTGATGAATGTAAGTCTGTCCACGGAGTCAGTGGACAGACAGGTCCGCTTGTCGGTGACAACCCCACCTGCCGCATTGAATGTTCGCTCAGACAGTACTCTGGAGTGGGAAGATAGTAACTCCAGCGCATATAGAGCGAGCTCATGGCAGGTGTTCAACCTGGCAACTCGGTGCTCATGCTGTTGGAAGAATCAACAGACCCCATGTAGTCTGCCACCATGCGGGCCAGCCGCTGGTGTTGACTGCTGCTATTGGGTCGCGCATACTGGTAGAACGACTTCATCTCACCCATAAGGTCACTTGCTCGGCTGGTGCTGCTGGGGCCAGCCACCTGCTGGGTGAGATGGGCGGGGAGAACTGAAGCATGAGGCCGAGGGTTTGCCTGCTTCAGCCGCTTGATCAGGCAGGCCTGCAGTTGATCCATCCGGGCCTGTCTCCGGCTGGCTGGTATGAACTGCTCCAGTTTCCCCTTGCAGCGAGGGTCTAAAAGAGTGGCCAACCAATAATCATCCCTCTCCTTTATTTACCTGATCCGGGGTCTCTCCTGAGGCATCGCAGCATGTGGACAGCCATGGGGAAGATGACAGCCCGCTGCGACTGTTCATGGTTTCCCAGGACCATGACCTTTTGGTCCTCTTGCTGGAGCTGCCCCACACCCAGACTAATGGTGCCCTCAGCATCGGCTCTCCCTTCAGACCAGGCCCAGACTCAGACTCAGACTCCTGGACGTCGACAAATTCTTCCTTGTCATTGAGTCCGACATGCTCCCCGCTGACCCTCTTGGTCGCCTGCTCAAATGGTACCAACACGTGGCAGACCTGCTGTATCAGCCCCTACTCCGCATTAGTGATGTAGGGGAGTGGGTGTGATGGCCCTGGAGTGCCTAGGTCCAGCAGGTATTCTCTCACCGCCCGTCGCTGCTCCCACAACCTCTCTGTTATGCTGTCCACAATCAGCCTGTGAGGGGGCAGGCTGTTGTACTGCTGCAGTTTGGACAGGGACGCGGTTGGGGATTGTCGGAAGTGGCTGGCAATCCTCCATACCCTTGGCACAATGTCACTCAACCCTTGGTATGTGCGGAGGATCTTCTGTACAACAAGGTTAAGGACATGTGCCATGCAGGGCACGTGTGTGAGACTGCCAGCATGGAGGGTGGCGAGTAGGTTGCTGCCGTTGTCACAGACAACCATAC